>NW_025402902.1:0-1865 GCF_020080835.1 Cotesia glomerata
GGTGCCCGACGGATCGAATTGAATCGTATTAAGACGGATTGAAAACCGAAGATTTCAGAAATTGGATTGAATCGTGTTAAAGCGGATAGGATGTTGAATCTGACTCAATCCGACCCCGTTTGCTGGGATAATAACAGCGCTTATATTAAACAATTTATCATTATATCTGTATAAATTTATTAAATTTAAGTCAATAACTAATTCAGATCATTTTTAACTAATAGATTGACAACAAGAAATATAAAAAAACTATTGGGATTTAGACGAGAATCATATAGGACTAAACAATTATAAGAATTTAAATATCAATGAAATTTCACTTGTTCCAATAAAAATTATAATTCTTCTTTCCAATCTCAGATTGAAATATTAAAATCAGAAGTCTCATTTATTACATAAAAATATTTACTTTCTTTTGCTTTCGAGAATGGTAGGTAGTATATCAATAATAGTTTATTGTTAAGGAGTATCTAATTTATTAATGTTATTAATTTAATCATTAATATCATTTCTTATTCATAAACTATTCGAACTATTCGAAAACCTTATTTTGAGTTTTTTTTTACCCCATCCAATTGGTGGTTAATGCCATAATTCTAGAAAGTTGTTAAGGTCTGACTTTCTCGTAAGACTCGGAAAAAGTACTAACATTTTTAGAAATTTTTTTTTCAAAAATTTCCACGGTGAAGAGTAAATTAAACTTCACTAGTAGATACATACGGACTTTAACTATTAGATAAAAATTAATTTTATGCATAATCTACTATTTTTTATTTAACATTGATGGCGAAAGGACCTCCTTAAGGTAAAAGACCCCATTAGTGGCACTTTTTCTTTTAACGAAAAAATTTTCTGCTTGAAATAAAAATTAAAAATTTTGTTGATTTAAAGGTCTTAAAGATTAGAAGTAATATATTCATTATTGAAATTAATGATTTCATAAATTGAATAAGTACCAAAATCAAAGGAAGTGTCGGTAATGAGGTGCCCGCCACTAATGGGGTCTTTTACCTTATATAATATTTTAATTGTTATCATGTGTGCGTTTAACTTTGTTTTGTTTATTCATTAAATAAATAATAGTTTAAAAAACTAAAAACACGCTTTTATAGAAAACCAAACTAAAAATAGAAAATAAATTTAAATTAAAGAATAGTGTTAAAAATTTCAATAAAAAAAAAATATAAATTAATAATAGTGTAAATAATAAAAATGTATTTTATTTTAAAAAGCGTGAGGTGCATGGTGTCAATAGTTATAAATATTTTATTGACAGATATGAGTAGAATGATTATCATTTTGATAATATCTTAAAAAAGCTTTTACGCTTTTTAAAATAAAATACATTTTTTTATTTACACTATTGATAATTTATATTTATTGAAATTTTTAACACTATTCTTAATTTAAAGGCTAACCTGAGTTCGGACACTATAAAAACGTGTTTTAGACTTTTAAACTATGGCTTATTTTTACTTTTGGTTTGGTTTATTTATAAAAGCGTGATTTTTGGTTTTTAAACTTATTATTTGTTGATTATCAAAAATATTCAGGCGCGCAAATTACCCACGGAGAGTTACATACTGACATACCCCAGCAAGTGAAGCTAAACACAAAAATAATTATTTATAAATATTATAAATACGGGGAATCAGAGTTCGATTTCGGAGAGCGAGCCTGAGAAACGGCTACCAGAACCAAGGAAGGCCGCAGGCGCGCAGATTACTCACGGAGAGTTACTGACATACTGACAAACTGACATACAAACTGACATACAAGTGAAGCTAATATAAAGCGTGTAAAAATAATTATTTACAGAATTATTTTATATAATATATATGGGTCATTCCACCAAATAAGAACAT
>NW_025402903.1:0-1865 GCF_020080835.1 Cotesia glomerata
TTTTCCCATGTCACAACACCTCCCCCCAGACGTCGACTGGGAGCCACAGGGATTGCTGATTTTTGGTACCATGAGTCCCGTCACCTGAAGTAAGGGTTAGGTTATAGCACAGAAGGATCGAACTTATAAAAAAATATTTATTAGCAAAAGTACATTCTAGTTGCTTCGCTTAGCGGCATGTTCACTTATAGACTAATAATACCATGTCGCAACGGCGACGGCAGAACATAAAAAACGCAACGACGTAAATACAAAACTCAGTCGTGCCCCCTTCCTGGGCGGCAGAGATCAGGCGTCGCTTTGCGACGACAAGAACGCAACGGCGTGTCAACATGATTAGTTTAAAAAAAAAAACAAGACAATTACAAATAAAAGGATAAAAAAAATAAAAAAAAAATCTCTCGGGCCGACGTATCGGCCACCTACGCCTCTTCGGCGATGGCTAGTGGCGTCTCTGGCGGGAATCACTTGCTCGGGGCAGCAAACCAAGCATTAAGGGGTTGCATCGAGGACACTTTTCGAAATAAAACCCCTTGGAAGTTAGTGGCCCACTTAATGAGCTGGGCATACAGCCTGGCTTCGTAGTTGGACATCCTGCAATGGGTACAATCACACACAGTGAACTATGCCCGATTAGGAAAGCTGATGGAACGACGATCATTCGAGAATTTGATAGAGTAATTGTACACCGTTTCCGTTGTCCCGAAGTGTTGTTTAAAAGCAGAGCAACAAAGAGAAATTTGTACTGAACGACCAAGCTTACCAACACAGAGCTTACTAACTACATTACTCAAATCAAACGAATATACTACTTTTATCGACGGAGCTGAATAAAGCTCATTCAATATTTTTTAAATGAGAAAAATTAATCAAATTTTATGGTTGATTGAATTGATTTAATATATTTATGATTTTTTTTAAATTTTTAATAAAATACAATGATGAGTGTTTGTTTAGTTAGTGTGATCAGGAACTTTACGTGTTCATCTTACAAAAATTTATGAACTTTATGAAATATAAAATTAATTTGTTATAAAAGAGACCCAAAAATCATTTGTTTGATAATTTTAACCTTTATATTTATGTATTTGTACTTTTTGTGAGTTACGTATGGAGTAAATAAGCAAAAAAAAAATTAAAATCTCAAATTAACAGAATTTAATTGATTTTACAAAAAAAAACAATATCAATATAAAGTATGATTTTTTTTTGCAATTTTATTGGAAAATATTTGAAATTTTTGATTGGTGTTATTTTTGATTGCAAATATCTTTGAAACGGTTGATCTGAGGAACTTTGACTTTCAAACGTTTTTTGCAGGTCGTGAAATTTCCTATAAGACCTTTTTCTGGGATATTGCGTAAACAAGCCATTCCGAAGTAATTAAAATTAAAAAATAAAAAAAAAGTTTTCTCGTGTTATTTAAATAGAAAAATTACAAATGAATTGAAGCAAACCTTAATATTAATATTAAGGGCTCTAATAGGCGTCAAAATTTTTGTTTTTAAATGTACTTTCAACTTTTCAACACCATTAAAAAAAAAAATTTTTTTTTTTTTTTTTGAAACACCCTAATATATATATATATATTATAATGGTCCTTTCACCGGCACTGGCGTCGACAGGGCCGGAGAGCACCACCTAAATTGGCTTGCCTTGGTTTCGAAGGTAAAGGCGCCAGGGAACTTACCGTTCCAATGATCTGAAGTCGTTGTCGTTTGTCGTCGGGCGGCGGGTCGATGACGAAGAGATTTAAAAATCGAATGAACGACGTGAAACGTAAAATGCTTAAATCTAAGTAAGCTCGGGGAAAAGAAAACAAAAAAGTAATCGCCGAATGTCCAGTCAACAATTTATTTTAACAG
>NW_025402904.1:0-1864 GCF_020080835.1 Cotesia glomerata
ATATATATATATATATATATATAGACATATATATATATATATATATGTATATATTATCTATATATCTATATATATAAAGATTTCCACCTATATATTGACTCATCACGATATCTCTGAAACCATAAAGCGTAGGAGACTTTGAAATTTGGTAGAAATATTCGCTTCCGCCGTGTAAAGGTCAGCTAAGAACGGATTTTACGAAATTCCGCCTACAAGGGGTTGCGGGGGTGTTAACAATGAAAAATTCCCATTTTCAAACCATAGCTTCTATTGACTCCAAATTTGGCAGGAATCTCTTATATGTGATGTAGAAATGATCGGATTTAATGAGCGGATTTTATGACAATCTACTCTCAATATGGATTGCGGGGTGGGCGTTAACAATGAAAATTTAAAATTTCCGAGTTATAGCTCCTAGATAATCCTAATTTTGTATGAATTTTTTGTAAGTGATGTAAAAATAATTTATAAACGAATTTAACGATATCCTACCCCACAAGGGGTTGCGGGGTTGGGTGTTAATAATGAAAATTTTAAATTTCCGAGCTGTAGCTCCTATAGGCTCCAAATTTGGTAAGAATCTGCTCTATGTGATGTATAAATGATTCAAGAGTGGATTTTACGACGAATCACCCTAATAAGGATTGCGGGGTGGGTGTTGACAACAAAAAATCTTAATTTCCAAAATATAGCTTCTAAAAGGCGTAAATTTGGTAGGAATCTTTTATTTGTCATATAGAGATCATCTCAAAACGGATTTCAATAAATTCTACTTCCGACAGGGATTGCGGGGGTGGGTGTTAGAATTTCAAATTTCCATTTCCAAACTGTAACTTCTACAAACTTGAAATTAGGTAGGAATCTTTTATTTTTCATGAGATCATCTCAAAACGGATTTCAAAAAATTCTACTTTTGATAGGGATTGCGGGGGTGGATGTTAAAATCTAAAATTTTAATTTCTAAACTGTAACTCCTGCAGATTCTAAATTTGGTAGGAATCTTCGTGTATGATGTCAAGTTCAGCTGAGAATGGATTTTCTCGAATTCTAACCCCAAAAGGGATGGTGGAGGCGTTAACAATGAAAATTTCTCATTTCCAATCGATAGTTTTTATAGACTCGAAGTTTTGTTGAGAACTTTTATTTATAATTTAGAAATGATCTCGAATAGGATCTATGAAATTCCTCCCCACATAGAAGTGCGGGAGTAATAATTGTCAAAAAATTCATATTCTTTAAATACAGTTCCTACAAATATAAAATTTGATAGAATCTGAAGAGAAACAGGCAAATACCGGGATGGCCTCCAAGGTCAACGGATTTAAATATTTTTCTTTCTTAATAGTGATATTTTCTTACAACAATCGTCTCTTTGGCAGCGGCAAAAAAGTCGACTAAGAATTTTACATACATTTTTTTTTGCTGATCACATAACCGATGAATTGTTCTTATTACGGGATCGCGAAAATGTAACAGATTAAAAGCATTGCATTTTCTAAACACATGAGATATAGAAAAAAAATTTGGCTACTCATTTTAAGAAAATTCGTAAAAAACAAATACAAATAATTTTCTATGTATAATTTATGTTACGGAAGAAATTTTAATTAACAGCAAAATTCGTCATAATTTAAGCTAGGCAGATTTCAACTTCACTTATGAGACCTGCAATCACTTTAACTAAAACTTACAATGCTCATTTAAAATTTTTTTTTCTTCGTGTCAATTAATATTCATTTTTGGAAGAAAGCCACGGGAATGTTATAGTGATTGCACATTGAAAGTAACAATTAATTTTAGCTAGAATAATCATGTGGACAAAATATACAGACCAATTTGATGGAATTTGGAATCTGTGTGTAAC
>NW_025402905.1:0-1862 GCF_020080835.1 Cotesia glomerata
TAAAATTAGTAAAAGAAAACGCGCCGAATTTAAATTAAAAATTCAAATAAAAAGAATACCGGAATGAGTGTGAACTATTGTTGAATGCATGAGTGAGTGAGACTAGACTATAGCGATTAGACGACCCGCGAATTTCTACGAGCCATCGACGATCAACGTGACATCTGGCCGCGAGGATGGAACGACGAGAAAATTTGAATGGACCAATGACGACGGAGAGCGATCAACAACAAGTATGCGAGGCGCCATCTGAACACGAGGCTGATCACTAATCGAAGTATCGACCAATCATCGATCGCAACGGAATACTGGACGCATCCCGGAATACAACGGCCGGCTAGAAGAAGCTGTGAGCTGATTGGATGCGAGTTTTTGGAACGAACCGAAAAGAAAAAGAGCATGGGTTGCCGAGGAGGCAGCCATATTAGCAATTAATTCTGATCTGGACGCCGTGACTGTGGCATCGTGCAGTTCTCTTTTGATTATTTTTGCTGTTTAATTTTTTTTTTAAATTTGTCGCTGACGTGAGTACAATTGTGTACATTATTGTGAAATATTTTGCCGAATTGTTTTGGACACTACGACCCCGGACACGCCATCGCCGAGATATCGACGCTCTTCCGTCAGTTTTGCCGCCAACTTCGCCTACTTGGTCAGCATCGCCCGAGACGTCTACGGTAGCTGCAGGGTAAGTCTGGTCGCTGTCTTTATTAGCCCCAGGGTGTCATCACCGCGAATTTCGTCGTGTTAAAATAATTTGTTTATAATTCGAGTTGCACGGAATTAAATAAATTCCGTGCGGTATTTTTGAAGCTTAGTGACGACACTCTGCGGCACGGTACCGTTGAGTCACGTGTTTGTGTGTGTGGAATTTTTGGTCGGGATTATAAGTACTGTTCACCTACCTCGAGCTTCAAATACCCGACAAAGCGGCTTAGTAAATTGCTTTGTAAAATAAGTTGACTAATTCGAATACTTCGCATAATTTGTTTTTTTTTTCTTGTCATTGTTGAACCATTTGACGATTTGAATTATTTTGAATAATTTTGAGATCTTTATTAGGTTTTTGCGATTGAAATTATTATTTTTTTTTAATAAAAAAAAAAAAAAGAGAAGACTTCGTAAATAAATTTTGCGGTTGCGATTTTTGATAAAGATTTGCGATTGAGATTTTGTTATTAAATTTGGCAATTGAAATTTTTGATAAAATTTTGCGATTGAAATTTTTGATAAAATTTTGCGATTGAAATAATTATTTCCTTTTTAATTTTTGAATAAATTTGGCGAGTTGAGTTAATTATTTGTTTTGAAAATTTTTGAATAAATTTGGCGAGTTGAATTAATTAATATTTTTTTTTAAAGAAAAGACTTTGTAATTTTTTTTGGTTATTCGAATACTTTTTTTTTTGTAATTTGTTTTATTTTGAAATGTTGAATCATTGGGTTAGCACTAGTTTTTCGTTAGAATTATTTTTGCGTTAAAATAATTTTTGTTATTAATGCGACATTGCCGACAGAATATATTTGTTGTTGAATAAACCGTTGCTGGATTAGAAGTGCACGCCTCAATTATTTTTTTATTGTTGTTGCTCTGATTAACCGATCCCATCGTCCAATTTCGATTTCTTTGTCCGTCGAATGCCGTTATTCGATTTTTGAATCTCTTCAACACCGACCCGCCGCCCAACGAAGATCAACAGCGAGATCGACCCGTGGAACATTGAGTTCCTGGCGCCCAACCAAATCTACGAACCAGTTTGGCCAATTAATTTTGTTGACCTGATCCGGTCCTGTCGACGCCAGTGCCGGAAAAGGCATCACAATATATATATATATATATACATACATATGGTTTATTCCAC
>NW_025402906.1:0-1862 GCF_020080835.1 Cotesia glomerata
ACAAGCTTATCACAAGTTTTAAATTTCTGGCCATTAAACCTTCATAATTAAAATAAAATACAAATTAATTCAAATAAATTTATGTTAAAAAGAAATGTAATTATGTGTTTTTAAAAATTATACTTTAAAAATATGCAGCATGAAAAAATTACCAGAAAAAATATTTTTTATTTAACAACCCCGTCCAATATCTTTATTATGAAAAACTTATGAAATTATTTTTTTCTTATCATCTAAATCTTAGTTTATAACTAATCTTTTGTATTTTAACTGTTTTGTACATATTGAAGATTTATAACCCCATGGTAAAGTATCTGTTGTGTGCTATTTTTCGAGTAATTGACGTTTATCGTCTCCCCAACTTAAAGCTAATTTTTCATTTTTTGAAGCATCCCTTTTAACTACATGCATCTCACAATTACTTATAATATCATTGGATCTTTTATTCACATTTGTATGATCCATAAAGACATTTTTTATAATCATTCAAACGCGATAGTTCGGCAAAAGTTGAACTTTTGACACCTTTTGCACAACATCTTAACCTTTATCATTCTCTCCTCAAGTATTATATATTTTAAAACAATAAAATTTTTGCTCTAAGCTCGAGAAATTCTGATTATAATTTTTCTATTATTTTCATCTTTCATTAAAACTCCAATAACTTTTATTATTGACTAAACGGTATATTGTTAAGGTATTATAAGGTGGACAGTCGGAGGTATCAAACTTTGTAATATCAACGTTTGATGATTTCATATAACATTGTAGGTAACTGTAAAGTCGATAAATTAAACTGTCTGAATCTGTATACTATTAATTCAGAATCCTCATTTTTAAAATTTTCCACATATCTAAAAATACAAAAACCTACATAGATTGGTTTATAGAATTTCACTTTTACAACATTAATTTTGAATACTCCATTTCATAGCTTTTATGCACTCATATCTGCCAGGACTTCATCGTGTGACTATTCTGGACATCTTTATATTTTCTTAACATTTTCCATAGTCTTTACCAAAAACTGCATTATTCATTAATTTATAAAATCTTTTTCAAATTCATTTTTTGCTGCCTTTCTACAATCAGTATTTTTACTCCATAAGTACGAGTTTTAGCCATGGTGACTCTTTAAATCTTTAAAACTCTATGTATTTTCGTTAATTTAATCCTAGTTCTGAAATCATTGTTTTAAATTTCTATAATGTATTAGCATAATTTTAACTTCCCGCTAAGAAAATCGAAGATTTTCAAAAATCGGGAAGTTGCCATTTTCACCCCGTTTTGCAAAAATCGAGTTTTCATCAGATCTCGACGTTTGAAGGTCACAGGAAGCTTCCTGACTATCCCGCGAGGTTATAACGGTGTCTGTATGTATGTATGTGTGTGTGTGCGCGCGCGCGCGTGTGTGTGTGTGTGTGTGTGTGTGTGTGTGTGTGTGTTGGTGCCATTCGAAAGGGCTTGACTAAACTTAGATTTTGGAAACTATTTGGAACGATTCAGATCAATAGATTTTGATAAATCTTCAAAAAACTGAAAAAAAAAAATTTTTTTTTAAATGTGGTTTTTTTTTGGAATAACTTTTAAACGGCGTGATGGTTCAATTCCAGAAACCAATCAGCTATTAACCTTAAAAAACCACGTTGATTGCCACCAGTTCGGTCAAAATCGGTTGATTTGTTCGAGAGATAGGCGGGAGTAACTATGACTCTCTTAAGGGAGTGAGGGCGAACTTAAGAGAACATAGTTAAGCAAGCAATTCCCTTTCCGTGGGTCCCGCCATAAGTAAGGTAACATTGAAAGGCATCCCTCGATGCGTTACCCCAAACCAAGAATTGCCACTGCGCTTTCGGTTGTAG
>NW_025402907.1:0-1860 GCF_020080835.1 Cotesia glomerata
TCACAATATATATATATATACAGGTGTCCTAGAATTAACGGACGTTTGGGCGTTTCCGGTGAAAATTCAAAATTTGGCTGGAAGTGCCCAAACTAAGCTTCTGTTAAAAAATTCTATGAAAATCAAATACATCGTCTCCCCCCAAAATATCTTAGGAAATGCCCAAACACAGCCCCTGTCGAAAACGGAACTCAAAATTCCAATTTTAAAAGGTTCTCCACACGGAGTTAGCATTTTTAGCACACCCTATATATATATATATATATGTGGCATATATATATATATATATATATCATATATATATTTATATATAATAAATTTTTTTGTTCTAAATTTTTTATAGAGCTCAAAAAACCACATCGATCGCCGCCTACCGCTTGAAAATCGGTTGATTTATTAAAAAGTTTCAGCAGTTTGAAAGTTATAAAAATCGCGTTTCATCGATTTTTGATAAGACTTTTGAGCTCGAAGAGCTTAAAAGCATAGCAAAAGCTATCTCTTTGAGCTCAGAGAGCTCAAAATAACACATAAATTGTATTTTTGATCTCGAAGAGCTCAAAAACGTCATAAGTGCAATTTTAAATGCCTAGGTATGGAATTAGCGGGAAGTTGCAGGAATGGCCTTCAGGGTCAACCGTTTTTCTAATTTTTTTATTTGTGAATTATTTCTTTTTTTGTAAGAATCTGTTAAAAAATCCAAAAATTGTCAGATATCTGTTAATTCTCAGCATCATGAATTTGCAAGTACTCAGCCGAGTAATAAAAATTTTTAATTATTTAAAAATTATTCATGCAACTTATTCTTATTACTGTAGTTATAAAATTGCAACTATAATTACAATTCTTTATTTTACAAAAACATTCATTCAGTTATTTAAGTAATGCAAATCTGTCGTATTACATTGCATTTCAAAAATTCACAGCTTATAATTACTGTTTTTTTGTGATTACAAAAATATTTATGTTAATTGGTATAAAGTCATTTTTGGTGAAATGTAATGAACACACTCTCTTGGACTATGTAACTTTATTTCAGATTTCTAATGCTTTTATCCAAGCTAATCGACAGTCTATAACTTCATCTTCACCAAATTCATTTTTTATCACCACAGAACTAGAATTTGTTGGAGGAAAAGTATAAAATCAAACTGTATTGTTCTTACTAGACTTGCTAATGACATTAAAGTTAACCGACGTTCAACAATTTTGGATTTTTTTTATTAATTAAATTAGAACAAAAAAAATATTTTGACAAAATTGCACGTATAATTTTTAAAACTTTCTACATGTGAAATTTTTTCAATTAATTTTTTTTTTTATTTTTTCAATAAAAGAAATTCTAAAAATTTTTAGATGTCGGCTAACTTTATTGTCATGACTTGCTATTCCACCCATACACGCAGTAGAAAGTTTTATTTTTATTTTCTCGTGAAGGAAACTACATGATTAAAAATTTTGATCAAGTGTTAAAATTGATGTTATTTTTAATAATAACTAAGCTTATAGACTATAATTAATTACTTAATCTTTAAAAAAAGAATTTCAACGAATTTCAACTGCAGCTTCGGTATTTTATATGACATTAGCTGTTCATACTCGACCTGCATAGAGTTGTTCGCATTTGATCCGTCAGGTAGCGTATTTAAGTGGATGATTTCCCAATAGCAAAATTTTTTAAAAGTTCCGTCATGAAGACCAATGCAATAGTTAGATTTCTATGAAATCTACTAAAAAATAAGACAATCCATGTGTAATTTAAATTTTTTTAAGTCCTAATAGATCGATTTCACGAATTTTACAAGAAAAAATATTGTGCAACCACGCATCACCAAGTACATTCAAAATTGTTTTTTTTCATTT
>NW_025402908.1:0-9733 GCF_020080835.1 Cotesia glomerata
AAACTTCCATCATGCCTTTTTGAGGGCTCGGAAGAGCTTCAAAAGCATAGAACAGTTATTTGAGCTTAAGAGAGCTCAAAAATAACATATACTAAAACTATACTTTTAAGCTAGAAACGTTATTTCTACCTCACGTCCACAACACTTATTGCAGCGATCGTTCTAAGACTATAACAAATTCTTTTGGCAGTCTGTTTAATAATTTTTTTTTTACGATTTAGCATTGATAATTTAAATAAATAAATGCGTCAGAACGAATTTGATTTTGGGACTTTTATTTTAAAAATTAGAGCTCAACAACATTGAGTTATCAGAATTAAATAAACATTTTGTTACTGTGTAACTCTACAACGAACAGCAAACTGTGTATAGTTGTGGGTAATCTCTACAGTTAGGTTACCAGAACAGAAATTTTTTTTTTTCCGTGTAATGGAGAGGTAGCGGGAAGTTGCAGGGATGGCCTTTAAGGGTCAAACCGTTTTCCTAATTTTTAAATGTTTTAAAATTCGTATTATAATTGTAATACCTAATTTTTTAACGACTCAATAATTATTTAAGATAGTATAAGAGCGTATAATTTTTTTTTTTTTTTTTAGAATCAATGTGATTATATTTTAAAAGTATAATACTAACAACAAGAAATTCTTCTAAATTTAATTTTTTTGTCAGTATTATATTTTACAAAATAATTACATCGATTTTCAGATAAATTTTTTAAATACTTTATAATTTTTTAAATGTTTCTCTATCTAAAAACCACAGAATTTATAAAAAAAACTACAGATATAATGGTATAAACCTATATATAGGTTATAATATATATAATTTTTGAATATATCACGTATTCACTCTTACATTGTATCTAGAAGACTACATGAGTAACAAGCACGATTAATATCTTCTATATTTTATGTCATATGGTATACTTATCATAATTTTCGAGACGTTTAATTATATATATGTAATTATATTTATATATCAGACATAAAATAAAGTTAGTTGTTAATAATTATTAACAGTTGTGAATAATTGTTTTTAATGTTAAAATTGCGATAAATTAAATAAACTTAAGGTAATTTTTAGGTTGTTAGATGTCACGTGGGAACTTTCTATAATAAATTTAGAAGGTACTTGCGTAGTCTGTAACGTGGCGGGCGGCGCTGTATATCTCTGTATGTCTATACTGTATGATCTAGTCAGAACTAATTGAACAGTCATAGAGTGAACAACGTGTCTGCTTCAAATTACTTTCTTCCTAAATTTTATTCAAATTACCATATTTTTTATTATTTTTATCGCTAATTTAATCTCGCTTAAGTGCTTATTGTATTTGAATTATAAATAAATTGTAAATTTGTTTGTTTACCAATTAAAATTTTTTTTATTGTGTGAAATAGTTGTAAGTATAAAAATCTAAGTGTATCCTAACCTTTTTTCCTACCACGTGTTTATTAATAATGAATTTATTTATGTAAAACTTTCTTTTTATAATAATGGAGAACTTCAGCCGCAAGTCTTTAAACAACAAAATAGTGAAGTCCATCATGTCAATGGAAAATGAAATTGACATAACTAAAAAGCCGCCAACTCCGGGAAAATTAATTTTGAAATACTTTCCGGAGGATTACGTCAAGTTTAACCAGCCTCTTCCCCTTCGAGAGCTATTTGTACCCGAGCAGGAAGAGGAACCTCAACAGGAGGAGCCCGAAGACAGAGCAGAAGAACAAAATATCCCAGCGCAACCTGTGAGGCTAGACCGGATGGCTCAGAGGTATAACTTTAGTGTTTTACCACGAGACAGCCGCCCTATTGCCATTCCAAAATTTCGGAATGTCAATAGAGGAGTGTTTTTCGAGAACAGTGAAATTAATAGGACCCAGGCCAATACAAGAAGGATGCTTCGAGAAGAACCAGCTCATATTCCGGACCCGATGGAAGACAGGCTGAAAGGAGTGCTAGAGCGTTTGAAGAGTCGCTTGAAGGAGATGAACCCGGGGAAGAGGAAGCCCCAAGTCCTCGACGTAATCCAGCCTGCCCCAAAGAAACGAAAGGGTAAGAAATAAATTAATTAACATGTTTTTTTTTTCAGGTTATTTTTAAGCTTTAATTTTAATTAATCTAATATAATTTTATCTGTATTATTTTTATTTTTAGGTTATTTTTTATTTAATTATTTTATCTTAGTTTAAGGATTTAATTATAGTCATTGAATATTATGGTGGAGGGTATATAAATTTAACGCTAGTTTTAAGGAATTAAATGCCGACCGGGTGGTTGGCCTTCAGTGACATTTCTTTTTTGTGATATTGCTTTGATATTATCCAATAAAGAAATGTTTCTATTGGACATCCCCATTAAGGCATTTCTGGAGTTATCATATTTTAAAAATTTGAATTTTTTTTATTAATCTTATACCTTCTTTAGTGCATATTACATGTGTTTCAAATAAACAAACCGATATATTAAATTGGCATTTGTTGTCACTAGTCCAGACTGAATTGCCGACATCAAACTGTACTACATGTTCTTAAATAATTTTTGAAGGCGAAAATTTGTCAATTATTATATATAATATTGCTGGTTGTACAAATTAAAAGTTTAGTCTAAACTAAAACAAAATGATAAAAAATGAAAATTTTTTTTATGAAACTATACTCCGAGCTGAAGAACATGACCCCAATATTTTGTTGTTTATGTAAAATTAATAGAGAGTTACGAATTTTTTCAATTTACCGTTCCGATAAATTTCCGAAACGTTAATGATTCATAGCTAAAAATTTACAGATAAGCTGCTTTCAGTGCATATAAATTCATATCAATACATCAAATAAATTAAAAAAATATGATTTTTAAATTTAGGTAATTTCGTGTCAATTGCGACCTATATATATATATATATATATATATATAGTCTCCCAGAAGTAACGGACGCCATTGTAGCGTCTGATAAATTCTGAGACGAAAAAGTGCGTTCCAGCCATTTTTAATCAGACGCATAGATAATCAATTATTAACCAAAATAATGTCCTTTTATGCGTTAGAGAGAGAGTACCAGTGTCCAGTCAAGTGCGTTCCAAACGAAGACGCTTGCACGTGTGAATGTAAGTAAATGTGTGTGACTACGTTAGCTACAGTAGCTGAGTTAGTCATACAGTTAGTTGTGTCTTTGTTTGCCACATACTTTACTGGACACTGACGCTCTCTCTAACACACATAAAGCGATCGTTACTTTAATTAATACTAATTATCTATGCGTCTAATTAAAAATGGCTAAGGACTTTTTCGTCTCAGAATTATTTTTCATCAGATGCTGCCAATGGCGTCCGTTATTTGGGACACCCTATATATATATATATATATATGGTGGTTCAGCTGCGATATACTGAATGGCGCGAAAATCGCGGGCCTTTCACAAATTTCCTTTTTTTCATCCCTCTTTCAATCGTTTTTGTCGCTCTCACAATGTTTCCCACCATACCTTGGTAGACTACGAACCTTATAATTGTTTTAATTTACCATTTATAGTCATAACTCTACATATTTATACTTCAAGACCCTGTTAGATGATTTGATGGACATAAACTTGTTAAAAATAATAACATATATTTAGAGCATTTAGTTTTCAAAGTAGTCAACTTCCTTTCCGTACAGTGTTTTCAATTCAATCTCATCTCTAACGTCTTCTTCCGTTAAACGAACTCGCGCCTCACCTTGTTTTCATCCAGATAACAGTTGAGTCTAAAACGAAACTTTTAATCAAATTAAGTGTTATGCGCAATAGAAACTTTCCTTCGTAAACTGTTGACGTTGGGTAATGCACGTTAACGTTAATTCACGTATACTTGGACACAAAGTCACCCTGGAACTTTTCCGCGTGTGTGTATGTGTGTGTATATGTGTGTATTTAAACTTAAAAAGTACACTGTAATACGAGTGCTGCGCCTTTCTATATATTCATATGTATGTAATACACACAGCACAATAATAAAAAAAAGAGCGTGTTATTTTTATTTTCTTCTTTTCGGTCAATTCTTCTGTTCTAACAATGTCTTCAAAGGTTTTATTATTTTTTGTGTGAAATGAATTTTTTTGTTGAGTTTTTTGTACCAGACTAAAAGTCTTTGAAATGAAATATATTCCATTAATGAAATATTTTTTAATATTTTATGACATAATCTGGGAATATTACAACTACCAGGACTACGTTTTTTTTTTTGTTTATTTAATGGAATGAGTGTATTTATGATCGATAATTTCATCCGGATGCTGGGGTTTGTGGAAAAATTTTAGGTTGAGTAGGAAGAGTTCGTTGAATCGTGGAAAACTAAGCGGAAATTAAACATCATTTAAAACTTATTCTTATTTTCTTTTTATTTCATTTCCAGAGTTAAGAAGAACAGAAGACTTTACGGCTTTGTGCTATTCTTTTTCTCATTTTTGTGAAGTCAAAGAAGTTACTGATGTAGTTTAGTTTTTGTTCTATTGATTTTTTGACGGGTAATGGTAAAACTGAAATTAATTAGAAGTTTTCAATGCAGAGTTTTCGTGAAAAATTTCAACAAAACAATTGTAAAATATTATAAAAAATATTATAAAAAATATTATAATATGATATTAAAAATATACAAAACGATTTAAAAAGTTTAAAGTTAATGTAAGAACTTGACTTTTGCTTTTTTAAATTAATAAACATTTGTATAAAATAGATAATTTTCATCAAAAACACAATATTAAATAACATAAATTATATAAAATAATAAACCGTCACACTCTGTCACCATATAGATTTAGCTTATATGAATGGTGACATGTGCGTTAACTTATCGGTCGTACGGCGTAGGGGTTAGTGGTCGGTCTGGCAAGCGCGCGGCTCGGGTTCGAATCTCGGTTAGGTAAATACGATTTTCACTTTATTTCTATAATTAGCGAAAGTTAGGTCTAAATTAAGAGTTAAGTCATCTAAACTTGCGTTAGCTCTACATCAAAATTGAAATAAATTATTGACAATTAAAAGTTCTTTTTATAATTTCAACTAATAACTATTCATTTTATACAAAATAATTTAACGATTTCGTAGAATTTTACTATTTTATTTCAGAAAATTCAATTTATTCAAAATTGGGTTCTTAATACTAATTTGGTTTTTATATTAAACAATTAAATTCTAAATATATTTTGTAATCTACTTTTTAGTAAATTCTATAGTGGTGAATAAGCCTAGGCTTGCTTTTGGCTTAAAAAACTTGGGCCAGTCTTGGTTAACAATCTTAGGCCAGTCTTGGTTATCATGCTTGGGTCAGTCTAGGCAACCAAGCTTGGCACCCTGTTATCACTCCAGACTTCTACCACAGCTGGGCCAAAGCGGGGTTTTAGCAAGACATGGGCCAGAGAGATAGACAAAAGCATTGCGCCAAGCATGGCCCACATTCTGTGTCCCCTGTCGTATTGTCCTTGTATGGGATGCTCTCTTAATGACCTAAGTAGTATTTCATGTGTTTTATCGAGTTAAATTAAAAAAATTCTACAATAAACCAGATGGTGATTTCTACTATTTTGCATTCTCTCCGTGTATTAGTTTTAAGAGATAAAAATTTTGATAAGAAACCTAATTAAATTTATTGGGGAAAAAAAAATCTAAAGACATTAAAACCAACTTTCTTGTTAGAAGACGATCTCAGCGACCGTGCAAGCTTTGTTAGAGGTTTTAAAACTACATTTGGTCAAAAAATTATAAATGGATATATATGACCATATCAGAAAAAAAATTTTTCAGGGGTTTTTGTAAAAATGAACTTTTAATTCTGAGTCATTTTGAGTATGAAATGAGTGCTCAAGGCAACATATTTGATTAATATTATCAACCATTTAAATCTTACGCATATTAAACGAAATTCTTTTTATTCATTTGAAAAATTGAATATGATATAATAAGTCATTGCATTTAAAATACATGAATAAAAATATAATAAACAAAAATGACTCCATTTTTATCGTCAATATTTTGCGTCAGCAAAATATAGAGATAAACACAATAGCTTTGTAGTTAGTGAGCTTTCATGTATTTCTGATGAATGCATCGGGCTGAATTGAACGAATATTTCCGTGTATAATATGTAAGCCGACTGGCCCTTTTAACAACACACACAAGCCTTTGGTAGAATTTATATCGGACAATACGGCAAAGCTTTTATATGCTCATTAATTACAGTATTTTTATTATTTTGCTTTTAAGCTCTTGATTATTTCCAATGCTCTGTTATTATTATTTCTTAATTATTAATAAACTGAGATGCTGATCATTGCCAGAAATTAAAAATTAATTAATTCTAGCTCTGCATGGCTCTTGGCAATATGATTTAAGAACTCCCTTTAAATGTGATTTTAAGTTCTCTGCGGGCTGAATAAAACCCGCAGTTGTCTCTCTATTCGGCATGCAGTGAACAGGAGAAGCCAAGTGAACGTCGTAGTTGCAAAGGTGCGGGCATTTTCAATTTATGGCTTGATACTTTAGTAAATTTGTGGAGCTTTCTGAGATTCCCTCACGATGTGGGAGACATTTCTCACCCACTGAATACAGAGATTCATTTTTGATGAGTCTCCCTGCTTTTTAAACTCGTTGTGCTTTACTTATACTACTACCTTTTACAAAATCTCAGGGTAATCAAGTAGGTATATGATCTTTTTAAGATTTTAATTCCTCGAAAAAGATGCTCTTACTCCAGACACTCCAATTTCAAATATTCCAATGGTAGAATTTAAAACTTTGGTCTTACCAACCGAGATTTGTTTATTTTTAAAAATCTTTTGTAAATTAAAAGAAAAAAAAATTTTTATCTTTAAAATTTCATTTTTGGTGGAAAATTAAAAAACATCAAATGAGTAAAATTCATAAGGTACACAGAAAGAAATACTTTTTAAAATGTACCGTGAAAAAATCATAGTAATCGTGAGACATTCTGCACCATTTATGATCTAATTAGAAATCTTTTGATGTATCATTATTTCCTCAAATATGATGTAAAAAAAATCTCTAGAAAAAGTACCATTAATTATTACCTTAGTATGTCTTTAAAAATAAACGTTAAAAATTAGTAATATAACTAATTATTTTTACTATTCAAAGTTTCAAAATTACAGTAAAATTTCGAATGTTTTAACTTAAAATTGCTATAAAATTTTACTCATATTTTCCTGTAAAAATTAATCTTTTAGTAATATTATTGTCCACCGACTTGGAGACTGAGTTAAGTTGCTGAATTACATTTTATGGACTAACAAACTTTTTATAAAATTATTTGGCATTTTAATAAAGTAGTATGCAATTAGGTGATATTTATTATTTGTAAGATCGTGTGTACTTTTTGATGACATTTGGTCACTTTGTTACTATTAGCTATTATTCATTATGTATTGTAAAATAAATGAACCTTTTAATTTTAATTGAATTAAAAAAAAATTAATTAAACATTTTATCTAATAAAAATAAAATCTAATTTTGTTGATTTATTATAGTAATATTCGATTGATAGCAATATTTCCAATAATAATGCTATTTTATTAGTGTAAGCGGTAAGCTACATTAAAACTTTTTTTACTTTACTAAAGACAGCTAAATTTTACTTTACACAAACTTAATGAAAAGTATAGTCTTATCGAAGATTAAGTCAGGGCAGATGAATCACTTGGTTAATTTGTTTTAATATATGAATTACAAACTTTGAGCTTTATCAGAATCATTATTTTATAGTGTAAAATTAATTGACCGACCATAAAAAAAAAAGATTTTTGAAGACACTTCTATTGCTCATCTAATAAATAAATTGAAGTAAAATAAATCTAAAAGTTGAGATAAATTCTGATTATTTAGTTCCCCTTTTAAGAAAATTTTATTGATTAAAAGTTTTTCGGTGAATATTTCATTGAAAAAGAAAAAAAGTTCTAGTGATATTCCATTGAATTTAAAACTAAAAAGTCAATTAGCTGAAATAAATCATGAATAATTGTTATGCATGATAGGAGAAAATAAAAATAAATAGAGATAAAAAGAAAATAAATGCAAAATTGAGACTGTTGATCACTGGGAAGTAAGCGAGACGTATTTCCTGCCCATCCAACGGTAGAGAAAGAGTTGAGGGAGTACCGTGGCTCGACTTTGGGAAATTTGGTTCAATGGCCGTTTGTTTCTCTACAACAATTTTTTTCTCTATCATCTAAGTTTCTCTCGCCGCCCCCAGGGAATAATTCAACTGTGACTTTACGCGTCCCGTTGTTGTTCTTTCATGTCACGGACGATACCGTCCGGTTATAAACTACCACTCAACGAACGTACAAATCAGAACTATAACTCCGTAAGTAATAAAAATAAAAATAAGACCGTGATTTCTACTGAGGAAAGAGAAAAGATATAGAAAAGAGCAGCATTTGAGTTCGTATTTTAATTTTGCTCTTTACTCTGATAGTTCGCTGTCAGTTTGTATCACTTTATCTTCATTTTTATAATTATAAAAACAATGGCTTTCGCAATACAGGCTGATTATTTCTTTTGGAATTTTTTTACTTCATAATTAAATATTTTCAACTACAACTGCCTAATTAATATACTTTTCTCTCTGTCATTAAGTAAAGAATAAGAGAATTTGAAGAAGTTTTTTTTTTTTTAACTTCCGGGCTCAAGAAAATCGAAGATTTTCAAAAATCGGGAAGTTATTTTTTTTCACCCTGTTTTGCAAAAAATCTGAGTTTTCATCGGATCTCGACGTTTGCTAAGGTCACAGGAAGCTTCCCTGACTTATCCCTCTCAAGCGAGGTTGTCACGGTGTGTGTGTGTGTGTGTGTGTGTGTGTGTGTGTGTGTGTGTGTGTGTGTGTGTGTGTGTGTGTGTGTGTGTGTGTGTGTGTGTGTGTGTGTGTGTGTGTGTGTGTGTGTGTGAAAGTATGTGAACCGCTTATAACTTTCGAACGGCCTGACCGATTTCATCGCGGTTGGTGCCATTCGAAAGGGCTTAACCAAACTTAGATTTTGAGAACTATTTGGACCAATTCAGATCAATAGATTTTGAGAAATCTCAAAAAAACTACAAAAAAAAAATTTTTTGAAATGCGGTTTTTTTTCAAGAACTTTTAAACGGCTTTACCGATCGATTCCAAAAACTAATCAGCCTTTAACCTCTTAAAACCATATCGTGATCGCCACTTCAGTCAGGTCAAAATCGGTTGATTCGTTCGAGAGATATCGTGAACGAAAGAAAACCGAAAAGTGTTAAAAAAAATTCAAAAAAAATAGTGTCTTATCAAATCTTCTATCAGGACTTTTTGAGCTCGAGGAGCCTCAAAAGCATAGAAAGCAATCTCTTTGAGCTCGGAGAGTTCTTCAAAATAACTCATAAATTGTATTATTGAGCTTCCGAAGAGCTCAAAACGTCGCTGTTGCAATTTTAAGCGCATAGGTATGGAATTAGCGGGAAGTTGCAGGGATGGCCTTCAGGGTCAACCGTTTTCCTAATTTTTCGATCGATTTTGTTAATAGCGCGCTGTAATTGCATGAACATACGCGAGAAAAATTATACAAAAATTATAGTATTAAAATTTTACTATATTATGAGAATTTTACGATACCTATAGTACATGTACTATAATATATAAGTATATTTACTATAAAAGTGCATCATAAAAAATTCTTGTAGTAAGTTTTAAAAATTTGAATATTATAGGAAGTTAAGGTATTAAAGACAAGT
>NW_025402909.1:0-1860 GCF_020080835.1 Cotesia glomerata
ATACTCTCGTAGTGACTAAAAAAGGGAGAATTTTTGTACACTGTGTCATTTTTATTAACGCTCAACTTAATAAAATCAGCCAGTTTTACCTCTTTTTCTCCAGAATCATCAGCATTTTCACAAAATGTTAAGATATCATTTATCTCTTCTTTCTCCGTTTTTTTTTCTGTTAGTCGTTTTATATATATTTTAGCAGTTTCTTTATTTTTAGTTAAAATTACAGACATGAAATCTTCAAAAATTGAATCCATTTCATCTATAGATCGAGTTAAAATCATAAGCGCCATACAGTCCATAAATAAATCTCTATTATCTTTCAGCTTTGGTATTTTCTTTAATTTTCTTGATACTCGATTCATTACATGAGCACAACAACTTAATAGTATCGTCATTGATTCTGGTTTCTTTTTTTTTTTTTATCTATTAAATAGGAATAAGCAACATCCAAGTACGCATTCATTGACATTCTATTCCATTCTTCTAAAACGCTATTCATTAAAACCCAACTCCAATCTGTTACAATAGCATTGAAAAAAGGCCATTTATTCTCAAGAGTTTCTACCAGTTTCCTATATTCACGCAACATTGTTGAAATTGAAGGTATGTTATGTTGAGATGTTATTAATTCACAAAGTGGTATAGTTCTCGCCTTGGCACGGTATAACATAGCGTAATAAAATATGTGCTTCTCCTTAATTTCATTTATAGGCTTTACGTTTGCTCCAGTACCATCTAAATGCACTATAATTGCAGATCGAGAGTAATCTATCACGTTCAGCTGACTCTTGGAAAACATCAATACATGTAAGGGCATAGAGAAATTCCGAAAAAAAGGATCTGGTTCTAAACGCTCTTTTATCCATAACTGTGTCAAATCAGTGATAGTCGATGGTACATTTGGTCTAGCAAACCCAGACGTCTTGTTTTCGTCTATTTCTTCTGATACGACACTATATTTTGGGTATCATTTGGAATCGCCATAAAACACAGTTAGGTTTTCACCTAATGTAGAATTTGAATCATCGATTTGAAAGGAAAGCTCACATTTGTTAACAAACTTTTCATTGCTAAAACACTGAATTTCATACTCATTATAATTAACTTCGAATAATTTTTTTTTTCGAATATTCTTCTTTCTGTATTTCAATTGTAAGCGGGCAGTAAATTTTCCACCGAAACATTATTGACTTCAAGAGATTTTTTATTTCTTTTATTTTACAAAAATTTTCATCATCATACAGAGTTTCTGTTAGTACTCTTATCCCATCAACTCTATGACAATAATTAATAACGTTTTTGTTAATTATTCTTTTTGAAGGCGATGTTTTCGTTATTTCTGGCTCTTCATTCCCGTTATCTTTAATGGATTCTTGATCATCATTTTGCCAAGAATAACCACGCTGTTGATCACTGTTATCCGAAGGACAGGAAAGTTCACTTTCTGTTTGGGCGCATCTTCGTAACTCATTATATGGTAGTCCAAAATTACAATCACTGCCATCAGTAACTGAACCATTTAAGCTTTCTTCATTACTTTGATTTTTTTCAGTATTATTACAAATTTCTTTATCAATAGAATTATTTCTACTCATGGCATCATTTTCATTTACCATCATGTCTGTTAAAGACTCTTTTACCTCGGGTGGATTGTTGTTTGCATACATGATTAATAGTTATACATTACAATACTGTTTATGACACTGAAATTAGCAAACACTTGATATATTTTTTCTTATTTTTCTTAAAAAACGAACTAGGTATAGATTATTTTTTTAGAAAATCTCATTTAAAGTAAATCAATCTGCAGTAAATAAATTTATATTGTTATCATTTATTCTATATTGTTATCATTTAATCTAT
>NW_025402910.1:0-1859 GCF_020080835.1 Cotesia glomerata
GCCATTTTACAAATAATTATTTTTTTCTGTCTCTTGTAACGTCCCCGAAAATTGGCGGAATACCCATTTTAATTTTACTTCCAGGTGGGTGACATTAGGCTGTCGATAGACGCCAGGTGCACCCACAGATGAGATCTCTGATTAATTTATTCGTAGCTTACCTTTATCGATCCCATAGGTCACCTCAAATAATATCCCTTTTGGGCCGGCGCCTTGCCTTGTATGGTTAAAACGATGAGCGGACCCTCCTGGAGGACGCTCCGCAGCAACGTCTAGGCAGTAGGTCGACGGTGAGGGGACCTGGGGAACTCTCCAACCCAGGACCCGAAGTAGGACTCGGCAACCCTCGATGGGTCTTGAATGAACAAATTCACTAACTCACTTGACAGACACAACGCGACCAGTTATGCGAGATAATCTTCCTCGGAGGTTATGAGAGTAAACGCTTGAGCGTTCAGGATTGGATTGGGTTAGGAACTGAATAGCCTTTGAGCCAATAAAAAGTAAAATTGATAAAGTTTATTCAAATACATTTAGGAAAGGAGCTAAGTCAGAGGTCTGTGCTCTAAGGAGTCCCGATGTCTACTGCCTTGCTTCGCTCTTAATAATTATACAAAGTATACTAACGCCATGATGCATCTCAGGTTACCTTTTGAGAAAGTCGTCGACGCCCGGGTCACACGCTGACGCGATTGTTTTTGCTGTTCGCAGGCCATGGCAGCTTCTCGGAGCCGCGTTATCTCGAGAGATTTCCGTTGCTTTCGCTGATGGCTACCGCCAACGAAGCAGCGGATCGCTCTCGGATCTAATTTTTAAAAAAATTACTAAATTTGATTAAGTCGAAATGAAAATAAAAAAAATAAAAAAAAATTTTAAAACCGCAATTTCAGCGGGACGTTACACTCTATTCACGTTTATTTGTTAAGCAATTTTTAGTCGCATTATTAGAGTGCCGATCAGGTCAAATTTTACGAGCCAGGTGCATTTTACCATGCACGTTTCAAGTTAGATCTTGAAGCGCAACAAAATCTTTTGGATATTTGTTCATTCATGGTATTTATTTATGTGTAATTTTGGTTTGTGACACCTCTTGTAGAATAAACTTCATATCAAGATTTTAATTATATAGAGAATGTGTATCAATACAGGACAACTAACATGAAAATTTCTGAGACAGTATTGCACAAATTCAAAAACCATCTGTGGTATTTAACTGATGAACAAGCTGCATTGGCTTTTATTGATCCAAATATATCACTTCACGTAAAACGACAAATGATGAAAGCCATGAAAATGTGATGAAAATTTCGATTTTCACTCCCTCTAAACGCTATAAAGTTAATTCAGATAATGAAATTATCAATTTACAAAAAAATAACTTCCCGATTTTTGAAAATTTTCAATTTTCTTAGCGGGAAGTTACAAAAAAAAATGATTTTTTTGTTAAATAAATTGATTTTTATCAATTCAAATTCGATTAAATTTTTTGTTCGATTCAACATAAATAAAAATTCCCAAGAGGTTAACTTTGAGACATGGACCACCAATAATGATAGTTTGGAAGAATTATACATCGTTAATAATCAATAAGTTCCCTTGTAGTAACTGCCAGAGCTGAATGACGGGGCCTTGCCTGGCCCAGTACTGGGCAACCAAGCTTGGCGCACCGATATTGGCCCATGCTTAACAATATGCGTTGTTAACAATGTAGATGAAAGAGCGCTTCAATAAACTCGAGAAAATATGAACATTTTGAGTCATAAAATAGACCAAAAACAATATTTAGTGCAAATTATTCATTAAAACAAAAATACTTATCATAATATGACTGAAAATTGCTTAACAAATAAATGCGATTA
>NW_025402911.1:0-1858 GCF_020080835.1 Cotesia glomerata
CACACACACACACACACACACACACACACACACATACACACACACACAAATATGGTACGAAAAACGGTCCAAGGGAGTACGAAATAACCGGAGGAGTGCCACAGGACTCGGTTTTTGGTCCTTTGCTGAGGAACATCATGTATGATGGTCTCCTGAGAGTTGCATTACCATAAGAGGTAAAACTTGTTGCATATGCCGATGATGTAGCGGTAGTGATTGTCGCAAAACACTTGGAAAGAGATCAATTTGGCTTTCGATATCATATTTAGTCGGATTAACCTATGGATGGAGATGATGAAGCTGGAGTTAGCCAAGCACAAAACTGACGCTGTGCTCATCACCAGCAGAAAGATCGTAGAAAACATCAAGCTGAATGTCGGCGAGCAGGAGATCGCATCGCAACCATTTATCCGATATCTGGGGGTGACGCTGGATGCCCGACTGAACTTTAAGCAACAGGTCGAACACGTAAGTGCTAAAGCATCAGCGGTGGTAACTAGTCTATCAAGACTGATGCCGAATGTAAGAGGCCCGAAGCAGAGCAGGAGACTATTGCTGTCGTCAGTAGTCACATCAGTGCTCACATATGGAATATCCGTTTGGGCAGACGCGATGGAGACCCAAGAATCATGGAGGAAAGCCGGACCGGTCTACCGATTAAGTGCACTGAGAGTTGCAAGCGCCTTCCGCACAATTTCCGAGGAGGCAGTGTGCGTCATTTCTGGAACTCTGCCTCTTAGAGTCCTAGCTGAGGAAGGACGGAACCTATACCACTGAAAGAGGTCATCTACACTGAGCGCTGAAGAACTCAGAACTGAAGAGCGACAACAAAGTATAGCAAGATGGCAACAACTATGGGATGCTGCGGAGAAGGGAAGATGGACTTATCGACTTATACTAAGGATTGACGTTTGGCTTAACCGGAGGCGTGGCGAGGCCAACTACTATCTGCGCCGGATGTTGTCAGGACACGGCTGTTTCCGGGAGTACCTTCATCGCTTTAAGCACGATAATTCCCCAGAGTGTCCGTCTTGCCCAAGAGTTGCTGAAAATGCGGAGCACGTTTTCTTTGAGTGCCCTCGTTTTAACCCACAGCGTGATGAGTTAGAGAAGATCCTGAACAAGAAAATCACACCGGAGTCAATAGTAGAAGAAATGCTGTCATCGAAGCTGCCTCGAACGTCACAAGCACGTTTACCACCGAAGGTGCTTACAGAGCTGCGTTCCATTGAAAGAAAGAGGGCAATGACAGAAACTAGAATGAAGGAAAAATAACACCTTAGCCACCAGAAGAAATAGCAGTAGCTAGATCTTACCCTCACGAAGTAATATCTGACGGCGGTTTCCATGAGAGATTAGAGGAAAGAAGAAAGGGGTTTAGGGTTTAGTGGATAGGGGCGTTAGCGTCGAGTTTTAGTATGACGCTGCGTCGAGTCGCCACATATCCAGGCCGAACAGCAATGCCTGGAATCCGTAAAAGATATTCCCCCTCCTAAGTTAAAAAAAAAAAACACACACACACACACACACACACACACACACACGCACACACATACAGACACCGTGACAACCTCGCGGGGATAGTCAGGGAAGCTTCTTGTGACTTTCAAACGTTGAGATCTGATGAAAACTCGATTTTTGCAAAACGGGGTGAAAACAATAACTTCCCGATTTTTGAAAATCTTTGATTTTCTTAGCGAGGAAGTTAAAAAATGTATTTACTTTACTTATAACTATAACTTGTTTTAAATTATTCATTTTATAAATCTAATCTAAATAGATATTATTGAAGATTTTTATTTTCCCGCAAAGAAAATTGAAAATTTTCAAAATCGAAAGTAGTGGTTTTACCGTTTTC
>NW_025402912.1:0-1858 GCF_020080835.1 Cotesia glomerata
GTGTGTCTGTGTGTGTGTGTGTGTGTGTGTGTGTGTGTGTGTGTGTGTGTGTGTGTGTGTGTGTGTGTGTGTGTGTGTGTGTGTGTGTGTGTGTGTGTGTGTGTGTGTGTGTGTAAGTATGTAAACCTCTTATAACCTTTGAACGGTTCAATCAATTTCATCGCGGTTGGTGCCATTCGAAAGGGCTTTGCCAAACTTAGATTTCCTGAAAATTTGAACCAATTTGGACCGATAGATTTCGATAAATTTTGGAGAAATCTAAAAAAATAGGAACAAAAATTTTTTCAGAAGTGGTTTTTGGAATATCTTTTAAACGGCTTTTCCGATCGATTCTAAAACTAATCAGCTCTCAACCGTGAAAACCACGTCGATCGCTTCCAATCCGGTCAAAATCGGTTGATTCGTTCGAGAGATATCGTGAATGAAAGAAAACCGAAAAGTGTTTTTTCGGAGTTACTCCGAAAATTTTAGTTTGACCTATTAAAACTTAGAAATTCTTTATGAGGCTTGAAAACTGCGTCGAATGCTGCTAACCGCGTGAAAATCGGTTCATTCATTCAAAAGTTATTGCGGTTTAAAAATTCAAAAAATAGTTTTCTATGAAACTTCTATCAGGCTTTTGAGCTTAAAAGCTCAAAAAGCATAGAAAAGATATCATTTTGAGTTCGGAGAGCTCAAAACAATAATACAGATTGTATTTTTGATCTCAAAGAGCGCAAAAAAAAAAAACGGCCATGTATTAATGGAATCAGCGAGAAGTTGCAGGGATGGCCTTTAGGGTCAACCGTTTTCCTAATTTTTTTTTAAATAAATTGTGTAAATTTGCTCCATATTTGGTTTCAGTGCCTTTCTCAAAAATTTTAGTTGAAATTTAAATTTAAAATTCCATGAATGTTGACATTTTATTTATTGGATATTTTATTTAATCCGTAATATAAACCCGTAGAAATAATGAAAAAATTTTTTTATTGTTACAGTTTATCATGATTGCCAGTAAGAGGGAAGAGCGGCAAGGAAACTTTCAATGGTTATAATAGATATTTTCAATACATATGTGAAGTTAGGCATTCCCAGGGCTTAAAAAATGAGACACGAGTCTAAGAACGAGCGTGTTTGCAATGAGACCGAGAGCAGCTTACCCCCACTCGCCTAACGGCTCGTGGGGGTAATCTGCGTACTCGGCCCCATTGTAAACCTGTCGTTTCTTTTGGCGAGTGTCTTAATTAAGCCCTGTGAATGCCTCAAATGGGACATATGTATCGAACAATATTTTTTGTAACGACTGCTTTCAAGGTTCAGCAGAGAGAAATCATCATTTACAAAGAAATGTTGTAATAAGCTGAACTATATCAGTTATCAAAAAATTATAAATAATATAAATAATACACGCAGTTATGGTTAGTAGTTGCACAGAGTTGAACATATGATCGACAAGCTGCTATTCATGTGTAGTTATTTGGTATGCGCAGGTGCTAGAATTAGTCTCAGTATGCTTGATAATTTGATTTGTAGTGGTAGTGGCGGACATATACATTCTTTGAATCTTATACATTTATTGTAGTTAATTTTCATTCCCGCACGGTCAAGCAGTTGGGAAGTTTGACTCCGCCTACTTTCCCGCATGCTACTATAGTATATGTAACCATCACGAGAATACGCAAATTTGCGTTGGCTGATCAAGGCTCGAATGTTGAACTTTGGAAGCAGGAGTTACAAAAATTTTTTTTATCAATTGTAGCACTCATCTCTACGATTTCATTATAAATCTTTTTTGCTAACATACTAATATACTTAAAACCGATAATAAATAAAAATTGTTTTTCTTTTTTCTATATATATATATATATATATATATATA
>NW_025402913.1:0-1857 GCF_020080835.1 Cotesia glomerata
CAAGCCACAACAGTACACGAATTTTAGCGGAGTCACCCGATGAAGCCTAGAATTGTCGTAGCTGTTGCTACATATATGCCTAGATATATGTCTACATATATGTCTAGATATATGCTTACATATGTCTAGATATATGCCTGCATATATGTCAGCATATTTTTTTGCGTAAATTATGCGGCATATATATTATATATGCCACATATATTTTGACATATATATTTCTCCATGCGGGTAGCTCCCTATAGGCTCCAAATTTGGTAAGAATCTGTTCTACGGGATGTAGAAATGATTCAAGAGCGATTTGATGACAGCCTCACCCCAATATGGATTGCGGGGTGGTGAGTTAACAATGAAAATTTTTAAATTTCCGAGCTATAGCTCCTAGAGAATCCTAATTTTGTATGAATTTTACAACCAATTTTAAATTTCCGAGCTATAGCTCCTATAGGCTCCAAATTTGGTAAGAATCTGCTTTATGTGATGTATCGTGATTCAAGATTGGAGTTAATGACAGCCTTCAATACAGTTAATGGGGAGACCATTAACAATGACAATTTTTAATTTTCAAGCTATAGCTCCTACAGACGAATTGGGTGGTAATTTTCTCTAAGATATGTAGAAATAATGTCTGAACAGAATTTCAAAATATCTCACAGGAGGTTGCGGGGGTGGATGTTAACAATTAAAATTTTCAATTTCCAAGCTATAGCTCTTATAGACTCCAAATTTGGTAAGAATCTTCAATGTGATGTGGAAATAATCTAAGACCGGATTTTACGACGAATCACCGCAATAAGGATTGCGGGGTGAGTGTTGACAAAAAATCTTAATTTCCAAAATATAGCTTCTAAAAGGCGGCCCGTCAAATTGGTGGTAATCTTTTATTTGTCATGTAGAGATCATATCAAAACAGATTTCAATAAAGTCTACGCCGACAAGGGATTGCGGAAGTGGGTGTTAGAATTTCAAATTTCCATTTCCAAACTGTAACTTCTACAAACTGGAAATTGGAGTGGGAATCTTTCGTTGACGCGAGATTATCTCAAAACGGATCCCAAAAATTCTACTTCGATAGGGATTGCAGGGGTGGGTGTTCAAATCTAAAACCGCAATTTCCAAACTGTAGCCAGCCTGCAGATTCGTTGGTGAGGCTCTTCGTTTACGATGTCAAGTTCAGCTGAGAATGGATTTTCTTCCGGCAAATACCAGGATGGCCTCAAAGGTCAACAGATTTGGTATTTTTCTTTTTAATGGTGATATTTTCTTGTGTCGTCTCTTTGGCAGCGGCAACAAAGTCGACTAAGAATTTTACATACATTTTTTTGCTGATCCACCAACCGATGAATTGTTCTTAATACGAGATCCGCAAAATGTAACAGGTCGGGATTGCGTTTTCTAAACACATGAGATGTAGAAAAAAAGTTATTTCATTTCAAGAAAAGTCGTAAAAAACAAGTACAAATCAATTTCTATCAACATCAATTGATGTTACGGAAAGAAATTTTAGTCAGCAGCGAAATTCGTCACTGTTCAAGCTAGGCCGAATTCAACTTCACTTATGAGACCTGCAATTACTTTTAACTAAAACTTACAATGCTCATTTAAAATTTTTTTCTTCGTGTCAATTAATATTCATTTTCGAAGAAAGCTACGAGAATGTTATAGTGATTGCACATTGAAAGTTACAATGAATTTTAGCTAGAATAATCATGTGGACAAAATATACAGACCAATTTGATGGAATTTGGAATCTGTGCAAGTCAAAACAATCTTCCAATTAAATTTCAAATCTAGATCTAAAAAGACAATTCTATAAAGCGCCCAGCGGAGCGGGTAACGAGAAGATATACATATATA
>NW_025402914.1:0-1855 GCF_020080835.1 Cotesia glomerata
TATGCACAGCGAAAACTCAACGTTTTATCGAAATATCAAAAATATTATAACATATTATTTATTAATATTAAAAACAATACTATCAATATTTAATATGTTCATTTAAAATGAAAATATTTTTATATAATTTTTAATTACATTTTTTTATGAATGACAAAGCAAATTTTTGATTATAAATCAAAAAACTCAATTCAAAAACGCTCCAATAATTGATCACACTATAATCTATAAACTTTTATGAGGTTTTAAAATTATATGGCCCTCAGCTTGTCAAGTTCTGGGTACCGCTTTGAAAATTTGGAGGTATAGTTACTAAAATTGTCACAGGGTTTTTATTCCCCTGTGTGCGTCCTCTCTGCGCCTAAGCTTATCAACAGATCCACACTCGGTGTGTCTCTGAATTCATTATTTTATATTTATTTATTAATTTATTCATTGAATTTATTGCTACTAGTATTATTTATATTTGAAATTTCTAATATTATTGTTATTAATTTAAGAATTAATTCTATCTTTATTTCCAGATTATTTATAATGAATTATTTATAATTTATTATTTTATTATTATTATTATTTTTGTATGCATTGCCGTAAATCATTGTCATATAGTACCTAATTTTACTATGAGTGATAAATCATAGCCTTTACTGCACGGGTGAGGCCCTACAATATCGATCGCGAGCAAAGAGTTTATTGAATTAGGGAAAATGGCTAGAGAAAACATTGTTGTCGAACACGAGGCCTCGAACGGTTTACGGTGACAAAATAGTAAGCAGACACGCGGTGGCCCGCTTGGTGAGGTATACACGCGGGACCTCCGCTATTGTAAGGAGTGTGGATTTGGTGCCTTGGGTTGAGTTTCCTTTTGGTGAGTACTCACAAGTTGAGATCGATTAATATCCGCACACCGCTGTCTCCTGGCTTAAATAATTTATTCTTTTATTGTTTAATTAAATTCACTATCGATTTATCGGGTCGATCCCGTAGCGAGTAAGGGTTATTTTAAGGGAATACTTGTACCTATCCCGAAAGCCTCGTGTGGGTCCCTGAAATGGCCAGCAATTACTAATTAAAGCATTACACTTACATTAATTATTATTACGTTTGTAAATAATATTGAAAAGCTAATATCTAAAATTATCGTCTATATTGGTTTAATTGTTTGAAATCTATTATATTTGTTCCATAAAGGATTTATTCTGTTATTTGGAAAGCAGATTTGGTTTTAAGTAACACCGTTTATAAATAAATGATTTATTTTTGTTAATATTTTCTGATTCATTAATGATTTATTTTATGTAAGTTACTTCCCGGATTACTTCCCTGTCATCCGTCCTTTATTTTAGCAGGATCTTTCGGAATATTACATAGATTTAATTACTTATTGTTTCTTACTCGGTATTTTACCCTAATTTTATTTTAATTGTACTGCAACCTGCGCTTTTCATCCGCATTAACTCGAATCGTTGATTGATCGTCCGGCGCGGCCCCTGGAATTGTTATTATTTTTGGTAATTTTTCATAAAAATTACCTGGCGTCCAAATGTGCACTAACCCAGCCTGAGGGGTTTCCGGGTTAATTTATTATATATTTAAAAGGGCGAGCGTAAAATACCCTACCCAGCCGATATCTCCGCCATCGGTCGAATTTAGTTAAATTTTGGGGAAAAGTATTGTTACAAAATTTAATATAAAAATTATAGTTTATGTCTTTGCAAAAAATATGTATTATTTAGAAAAGACTATTTCATTGGGTGGTACAATTTTTTTTTAATTAAAATGATATACCGCTTTTTCTTCACTGATTGTTCAGTTTACGGATTAGTACTTTTTATGAAACAAATAGCATCAATCG
>NW_025402915.1:0-1854 GCF_020080835.1 Cotesia glomerata
AGGTGAGCTCAACCTTCTTAGAAACGCAAAATGTATTAATTCAGAATTCGTGAATTGACGCTAACCTTTAAGTTAACTAGAGTCGATTAATAGTGCAATACTAATTAATTGGCGTACAACGTCAGTGTAAATACTGATAGATTATAATTATTAGTGTGTGGAACCACTAGATAATTTGATGTCAGAATTGAATAGTTGATGAAATTTGATTTGATAGAATGATGGTTAAATGTCTAACGATGAATTTAATGTAATTCTTATTATAAGTTATTGCGTATTAACCATGGATTGACTAAAGCCGCGTGGCTGATGCAATCTCTTTCTCAAAATGGCGCGCAATAACCGCGTGGCGTCACTTATTAATTTTGGATTTATTTAACTCTCACTGAATAATTACTAATGAAATTTAATGATTCGAGAATTTAATTGGTAATTGAAATTAATGAAATTAATAATATTTAAGGAATATCTTTAGTTTTATAGTAAAGGCGTAGTATATGTGGTGAATCAGAAACGATAGACTCAGAGTAGTCGTACCAGTACAAGCGTCCAAGCTATCAACTGTGCTTTTCCGCCGGCCACGCGAGCCGGCTTCTCTCCCGCTAACCAAGGCGCGCATGAGCGACAGCCATGGTGTGACACGAATTTACACGAGTTGGAGCGATCAAGCCCGAAGGCGCAACTCCTCATATAAATTTCTATTGAATGTTTTTTCTATCGGTTAAACAGTGACTGGATCTTCGGCACGTCTTGCTCGTCTTCGCAAATCAGGGCTCGTGTACACTTCAAACCTCACAGGAGGCACCAAATGTTTTGTCGAAAACTATCCAATGCGGATAATTCCCGTAATTGTTTTAAATTATACGATAAAGTTGGGATTACTAGAAATTAAATCATAAATACTTTGGATTTTTTGGGGAACAATTTAGAAGAATTTATTTGTCCCCAAAAGTGAGGAAACCCAGCTAGGCTGGGAAAACCTCCTTGATGAAATTATACAAGTAAATTGTGTATGTGTAAGTGTGAATGTGTAAAATTACGTTGCAATAACGCAAATAGGGGTGAGCTCTCAGCCTGCCTTAGATAGAAAATTATCGATAATTAGAATTAGATAAGTCCCAAGGTGGGAGCTAGTAATATCTAATCACTTGGAACTATCTTTCAGAGTGAGTATCTATTAATGTTCAATTGTCTCAAGGTGAGAAGCATAATATTCAATTGATAACAGAATGTTAGTCAATTGAATTTGATAAGTTTTTCTGTGTAGAAGTTAGTCAAATGATTTGAAGTTGGAATTTAAATTTATTTATAAAGCTAAATTAAATAAGATCGTAATTAAAATGTCAATAATTAATTTAATGTAATTAATTGTTAATATCACGCGTCAATTATGGATTGATTAAAGCCGCGTGGCTGATGCAATCCTTGTTAACGGTGGCGCGTAACGGCCGCGTGGCGTCACTTAAATAAATTTATTACTTGATTTTTATTTATGTTAATTCACCTGAACTATTGAACTGGATTTAAATGAATTGAGAATTTAAAAAAGTATAATTGAAGCTAATATAATTATTTATATTTAATGAATAATTTAAATGTTTAAATGAATGTGAGATGTAAGTAAGAAATATCAGGAATCAATTCTGCACAGAGTAGTCGTACTACAGTACAAAGCGTCCAAGCACAACTGTTGCAGCCGACCACGTGAGCCGGCTTCTACCGCCAGCCAAGGCGCGCATGAGCGACGGCCATAGCGTGATACGTTTTATTCTCTCGAGTTTTAACGATTAAGCCCGAAGGCGCAATTCTTCTTATAAGTATGTGTGACTAGATCCTTTTTCCTAGCGGTTAAAC
>NW_025402916.1:0-1853 GCF_020080835.1 Cotesia glomerata
GTGACTCAAGAACCGATGAACAACACACTCGAGGACTACTGGAGCGTATAGTTTGGCAGGCTGGTACTAGGGTGTGTGATGTTGAGTGGTGCCGACTTGCACCTGCAGTGCCCACTGCAATTGAGCTGTGTTACGAATTGGAAGGACGGCTTACAGTCTCCGGTAAAAAGTATCGTTTTTGCATAAATGAATGCGTTGAAATGGTTATGAATGTATTTAATATTAATACCATACGATCAAGAAAATGTCTACATTTTTAAAAATACCTGAAGCTGGCCAAAAGAAAGGTGTTACCCTGACATGTTGACGTGCTTATCAATTTCATAAATGTAGTAAATGACAGGCAAAGTAGTATTACATTAAACCCGGCTTTATGACTCCGCCGGGTCCAATAGTTGTCTACAGTACCACTGCAGCATCCGGAGATCTCCAACGTTTTTGTGCTGTAGATATCTGTTTGTTTCAATTAGTAAACTCAGCAAGTATATCGATACCAGCAGTTGTGTTTGGTATTAGACGACAGAGACGTTCAAGCTTCGAGTTTTAGACCATTTTGTTTTTATCAATAATGTTATAATTTATTTTCTAGCAACTATGCCACCGAATTGTGAGTTATACAATCGATTTCTCTGTTATCGTTCACTTTGAAATTTATTTATTTATTTATTAATAATAAATGCCAAGGCACAGGCCAAATGGCAAGGTATGGAATACAATATTTCTTGTGGAACTGAAGATTTACAAAATAATACAATTTATACATGAAATTAACATGTGTAGGTATATAACAAACAAAACTATAAAGTGATATAAGAATGAATTAAGCTTAACAATGTTATGTCGGACTCAACGTTCGACATTTTTATTTAGTGTTAAATAGGGTTTTATTATTTTATTAATAATTTAATAATTTTTGTTATTTACATCGATTTATTTTGTTATTTTAAAAATTTTTGTTATCTTCAAATTTATAGATATTACTTTCAAAAGGAACTTTTTATAATAAAAAAAAATATATATTATGCTTATCTAGGTCGAATTGTAAATAACAATTTTCACCCGAGTTAATAAAGGAATAGTCTTATCTAGTTATGACTCGGGAAATTCCCGCATTTAGTTTGGCCCGACTACATTAAGGGATTTGAGCCTGAACAAATACCCTAATGGATTTTTAAATCTTGTCGAGACTCGTGATAGAAAAATTTTTCGATAACAAAATAAATGTATAGAAAAAAAAAAAAGTAATGATAGTTTAAGTATTAACAAAAAATATATATTGATAATTTAAATAACAAAAATGAGTAACTCTAATTTAAGTTTAAACAAAAGAAAATAAATGTTATTCTTTTTATAAGCTTATTTTTGAATAAAATAATAAATTTAAAAATAAAATTAGATCTAGGAAAATAATAATTTGAGAAACTTTAATTCTACGAATGAATTAATTACCCAGTTAATTAATTTAATAATACCTCGCGAATAAACAAATGAGGTATGATAATCGAAAATTATATTTTAATTAATAATTTAAATTAGTGAACAAAGTAAAAATTTAACAATAATCTCTATTTCTAATTGTTAACATAGAGTTTAAGAGAATGGGGTCAACAGGCCCTTGAGACAACGTGGAGAGAGTAGTGCGCTACCCGAAGCGATGGGCTCTTTTGAGAAAGGGAAACTCGTGACCACTTTGTGTTATTATAATTGGCTTAGAAATTCCCCCAAACATAGAATTTAGGAAAATGTCACCACCCAAAGGTCTTGTCAATTTGAAGTTTTTCCCAAAGTTTTTCAAGTTAGTCCAGCTTTTAGTTTTTACACCCTCAACACGAGGTCAAGTTTGGCAGAAGACT
>NW_025402917.1:0-1851 GCF_020080835.1 Cotesia glomerata
TTTTTAATGTGGTTTTTTAATAACTTTTAAACGGCTAAACTGATCAATTCCAAAAACTAATCAGCTCTTAACACTAAAAAACCACCTCGATCGCCACCAAGCCGGTCAAAATCAGTTAATTCGTTCGTGAGTTATCATTGACGAAAAAAATACAAAAAAAGTGTTTTTTTTTAATTACACCGAAATTTCCGTTCTGATCAATTTGTATTCGAAATATACTATAGAATTTAAAAAACTGCGTCGCATGCCACCGCATGAAAATCGGTTGATTCATTCAAAAGTTATTGCGGTTTGAAAGATCAAAAAATAGTGTTTTATTAAGCTATTATCAGACTTTTGAGCTCGGAGAGCTCAAAACTACGAAAATCATATTTTCAGCTTCAAGTGCTCAAAAACGTTATAAGTGCAATTTTGAGCGCTCAATTACAAAAGTAGCGGGAAGTTGCAGGGATAGCTTTCAGGGTCAACCGTTTTCCCTAATTTTTGAACCTCTGAAACCCACTGTCACGAGCTGAATTTGGACTAAATGAATTAATCAAATTTTGGTCTAAGTTTTTCAGCCTATAGACCGGGATCGTGTTGAGTGTTGGATTTAAAATTGAATGAATACAGAAATGGCGTAGGTTTTAATTATAAAATGTATTAAATGTTTAAAGTTACAATGTTAAAATTTTAGAATGAATTCTTCTGATTGGAAATCGAACAATATTAATTTTACAATATTAATTTACGGTACCTGGTTTACAGCTTTCTACAAGTTGTGTCTTATTTCACTGATTCGAAACTTTAAAAAGATTTGAACTCTGAATTTATTGTTTAAGATTTTTGTATGAAGATTTCGAAAGTGTGAGAACACTGCTGAACTAGTTAGTCGGGATTAACGTGGGTAGTAGGAAGAGTGTGAGAACACTTGTAATAGGAAAGTGTGAGGACACTTGTAGCTTCTGGAGCAGAACTCCATATTAGAAAGAGCGTGGACACTTGTAACTCTTGGAGAAGACTGCCCGTTTTTGGGTGAACAAGGCCCTTTTATGTTCTCGATGTTTCAAGTTGGACATTGTTTTTTGGGGGAAAACTGTATCCAATCAGGAAGCAGTTTTCCGGGGTCCGTTCCCTTTCCTATTACATTTCCTTAGGAAAAGCGACTAGGTCCCGCCCAAGATGCTAGCTTATATGCGTGCGCACCCACACATACGCTGGCATGTACATTTTTAATTTACATTTATTTACTAAGAAAATTGATTTATCGTTTTATTTAATTAATAATGATATAATTCTTAATAAATAATGCGAATAAATTCTAATCAATGATAAAATGTGGAATTTTAAAGAATCTTTGGACAACTAACATGTGGTTGTCCAAAGTTATTGAATGTTCATTATTTGACCCTTTTTGATATTGTTAATATTTTCTTATTTATTGCAAGTTATTATCTAAATAATAATGTGAATAAATTTGAGTTAATGATGAAGTATTGAATTTAAAAGAATCTTTGGATAATTAACACGTGGTTGACTAAAAATAATTTAACGGCATTTACACGTGGTTGTCCAGAGTTATTGAATATTTATTACTTGACTATTATTAGTATTATTGATATTCTCTCATTATTTGAATTCTTACAAGAACAAGTTGCATAATTTATTGCATATAATCATCGAGAATGTTGATTGACTCTAATATTCTAAAATTAATTTTTAGTTATTTAAAATTGCTGTGGCCAGTACCATAAAAAAACAAAATTGTTATTTAAATTATATTCTCAATAATTCTACATATTTGATAGACAAAGTATTTTTTAATTGTGACAAGAGTGTTATAAATAGTTCGTTTATATTAGTTTTTTTTTT
>NW_025402918.1:0-1851 GCF_020080835.1 Cotesia glomerata
ATTAGACTGTGCCAAATAAATCGAAGATTTTTTTTCGGTCCCATATCATGATTTCGTTTAGGGGGATTACGAAAAAAATTGTGTCCAAATTTGAAGCGCTTTATCTTCATTTTTCAATTAGCGCTCGCATAAAGCTTCGCCAAAAAGTTTTTTCACTTTATCTTTTGGTTATAGAAAATTCAATATACCATATATGAAAAAACCCTTGTGACAGTTTTTGTAGGAAGGCCAATTTTCTACAAAGATGATTTTTGTCGAATTTAAAGAATCAACAACTTCTTTTAATAACTAATTTAATTAAAATTTGTTCGACTCGGTACGTTTTCAATTATCGATGGACACGTATAAAACTACTTCTTAACGAAAAAGAACTTGACTAATACATTTTTTTAGGAATATTTATGATCTAAAAAAATAGTTTTATGCTTTAATTAATTATAGTATGGTACCATAGAAGTTAAAAATAATTTTATTAACAAAAATAACGGAGACAAAAAGATTAATTTTTTATTCATAAGTCTCATTGACTTAAAAGAGTATTCATGCTTCAAAATTAATAAAATATATCTTTTTCTGTCATTTTTGATAGATCAACGGATTCTTCTGTAGTGCTCGTAACTCAATACGATAGTTGTAGTCTAGCCAACAAGTGCCTTTTGATTGCACTTTTTCGGCAATCCTCGAAAAGTATTATTGAGCTGTCATTCGATTTGGAATGGCATCTAGATGATTTTTGAAAAAAATGAAGTTCGGCTGGTAAAAATTGCAAAAGTTATTAATAATTAACTGAAAAAAGGGGATTTAGTTTTTCGAAAATATCTCAAAAACTTAATAAAGATTTCAGTAAATTTAAAAAAGATTCAAAAATAGGAGGAAATTTCCCAAAAAGTCTCGATTCCCAGAACTGTAGGACCAATATTTTTAAAATTATGTCTATGCAGCTTCTGACAAAAATAAAACGGATCATTAAGGATCGTTTGGTTACGCGCCAAATGCTCTACCAGTTAAGCCATCCGAGACACGATCGTGGCTACCATTCAGTCACCAAATAAGACCTACCGAGTAATAAGCCACCACCGTCCATCTTACGGTTAAGAGCCATAATTTATAGCTAAATTTATTAAGTAAAAAACATAAATTTGGGGGCTGGGAAATAAAAGGATAAAGGAGGGGGACTTTACTCAGTAGGAATTTTCGGTAACCGAATAATTTTTTTTTCAAAAATCATCTAGATACCATTCCGAATCGAATGACAGCTCAATAATAATTTCGGAGACTGCTGAAAAAAGTTAACCAAAAAAGCACTTGTTGGCTAGACTACAACTACCGTTTTGAATTACGAGCGCTACAGAAGAATCCGTTGACGAATAAAAATGACAGAAAAAGATATATTTTATGAATTTTGAAGCATGAATAATCTTTTAAGTCAATGACGAGACTTATGAATAAAAAATTATGAAAAAAAATTAATTTTTGTCTTCATTATTTTGTTAATAAGATTATTTTTAACTTCTATGGTACCATACTATAATCAATTAAAGCATAAAACTATTTTTTTAGATCATAAATATTCTAAAGAATTTGTATTAGTCAGTTCTTTTCGTTAAGAAGTAGTTTTATACGTGTCCATCGACAATTGAAAAAATTATCGAACAAATTTTAGTCAAATTAGCTATTCAAAAGAAGCTGTTGATTCTTTAAATTCGACAAAACTCATTCTAGTATACCAAGGAGTTTTTTCATATATGGTATATTGAATTTTCTATAACCAAAAGATAAGTGAAAAAAACTTTGGCGAAATTTCTTCTTTTCGCTGTATGATAATTTAAGCTCTTACTCAATGATCTATCT
>NW_025402919.1:0-9673 GCF_020080835.1 Cotesia glomerata
CAGTGATAGCATTCGTCACATACGTATCGTACAAAACACATAATTCAGAATGTTGTACGATTGAACATATGATATGCACGATACGACACCATTTCACGATAATTTAGTAAGCTCAACATAATTTCCTGATAATTTTTTCTTCAAATATTAACGCCGAAGAAATTTTTATATGTATTATGTATATCCTACCCTCTTCAGTGAACTTTTGATCTTCAGCTTTTAGCTGCATGTTTTATACATGATGTATAAAAGATCTTTTATACACTTTGTGTATAATTATACTTATAAGTTTCCATGATAAAATAACACTCCCTAGTTTTATTTACTCGAACCTAGCTTAATGTTTTATCTCTCAAATGAATTATCACTTTGCTTTTATTCTTTTTATTGTGAATATTTAAAGTGCAACTGGAAATTACATTTAATATATGTTAGCTCATCGATAAATAGAATAAAGGAAATGGCAGACAGAAATTCAAAAAGCAATAAAAAGAAGCCCGCGAAGAAAAAACTCTGACTCCTGTTAGAAATGAATCCGGAGAAATAAAAAAAGTTCATCAGTAAAATATTTATTTGTTATTCACCCAGGTTACGACTAACCGGTTAATAGAAAAATTGAATGTTTTTGAATAGTTACATTTAATATTGAACCTTTAATTACAATTTATTTATTCATTGAGGTGGTGTAATTGTTCCTTTATCATCTAATAAAATCGAAGTTGAAGACCAAAGTCCAAATACCAGCATCAACTCAACTGTATCATCTGAAATATCATATGAAGAAGTATATTGAAATGATGAGCGTTTAACTGATTTTGACATCCGGGAATCATGGAAAAACATTTTTCAAGTTCCCAAGTCTTTGTGCAAAATGAGTGATATAAATTCAGATGAAAATACTCCACCTAAAAATTTAAAAGCTTAAAAACCGAGACTTAGTGCACGAAGGAAACAATAATTTTTAAAAGGGTGGTTGAAAGATCCCAATTTGAATAATTGGTTGATGCCAGATACTTCAGATGAGTACAAAGCCAAATGCAGTGTATGTTATACAGTATCCGAACAAAAACAGTTTCACTGTAAGAAAAAATCGCGCCAAGTCCACATTCATAAGACTATTAAGAAAAAAAAATTTCTCATTTCTTTACAAAAAGATATAAAATAAAAAAATTTAAAAATCCAAGTAACCGATATGATTGTATTTGATTTTCGGAAATTAAAAAAAATTTTATTGTAAATTTGAAAATTAAAAAAAAAATTTTGGAACGTATTTAGTGTGCGTGGTTGCAAAATATTTAACTTTTAATGAAATTCATAAAATTTATTTACTAGAACTTTAAAAAAATTGAAATACACAATGACGCACACCAAGTACGTTCCACATTGTTTTTTTTAATTTTCAAATTTACAATAAAATTTTTTTTAATTTCCAAAAATCAAATACAATTATATCGGTTACTTGGATTTTTAAATTTTTAGTAGATTTCATAAAAATCTAACTATTGTAACCGTTCTCATGCCGCAACTTCTGAAAAATTTTGCTATATTCCGACCTAACTCGACGAGCTGAGTCAGAAAATACATATAGTTCAAAAGTTTATGTATGTATTTATACATATATATATATATATATATATATATATATATATATATATATATATATATATATATATATATATATATATAGATATAGATATATATATATATATCTAATATATAAAATTCTCGTGTCACAGTTTTCGTTGCCATACTCCGACGAAACGGCTTGACCGATTTTGATAAAATTTTTTGTGCTTATCCGGTATCTATGAGAATCGGCCAACATCTATTTTTCATCCCCCTAAATGTTAGGGGTAGTCCACCCCTAAATTTTTTTTTATTTTCTAGACAAAATTTTTAATTTCTATTTTTTATGATACAACATACAAAAATACATACAATCCTCAATTTTCACCCTTCTACGATCAACCCTTATTTTTTAATAGCCATTTTAGTAATTTAATCATTTTTCCTCTCCCGTCGAAAACTGATCAATCGTCATTTAATTAGTTATCCCTGCCAGATGTCTACAGGTGTCACTTCTGACCCAGTAAACAGCACGGAGTAGGGATGAGAACGAAGCCGGTCTCCTTTCTTTCTCACTCCCCACACAGTTGTCGGCCATCATTATTGTTTATGCATCAAGTGTAGTAGTAACGTTGACAATTATTATTTTGCTATCTCAGTGTAACTCTCATATTAACTTTTAATCATTCCTATTTTATCAATAATAATTAAATTATCAATTTTGAGTGTATTTTGCACGATTAGTTAATCAAGTGATTTTATAACCTCAAAAGTACTCAACACGTGACACGAGCTTCCAATAACAACGGATTTTGTGTTGTAAGTATTACTTTTTTTATTTATATCGAAAATGTTGTCAATCTTATAAAAATGTAATTTTAATTTAATTTTATTAAAAAAATGTAATTGAACAATTAAGATTTTCATAGTTTCCAAAAAATCAATCATTATGAATCTTTATTTTGAAATTTCAATGGAAATATTGGTTGTATGAAAAATTATAAGAGACAATGTTTTCATAGAATTTAATTTTTTACTTTTGTTTGAAAAATTTTTCCATAAAACTTATATTTTTGTTATAATTTCATAAATTAAAACTAATCATTTCAAAACTGCGGCAAAAATCCTGGCCCTAATTATACTTTTAACACTTTTCATCATTAAATAATTTCATTAATTCTATTTATGTATGTTTTGTGAGCAATACAGTGAGCAATGCCAAGAAAACGCAAAGGGGCTGATTTGAGCCGCAGTACAAGTAAAGCTCGAAAATTGCGAAATAGCAGATCCGAAAGAACAGTGTAACAGGGAAAATCGAACTTCCCGGAGTCTATATCGACCCCGATAATTGACGCACGGTAGGTAAGGGTTTTCTCCTTACTTTTCGATTTTTGACAAGACTTTCGACTTGTCACCGGGCGTGCTAATCAAGATTCCCCCACTACTGTTCCCGGAAAATGAAGCGGGGCGTAACAATAGGAAAGTTCGAGAGCCTGAGCTGAGGGTTATAAAAGAGCGAGCACGAAAAACATCGAGGCTTTTTCTCTTCTGGAAGCCAGTGGCCTTTTGCCTTTTGTGAATCAGTGACCTTGTTGACATTAGATAAGTCAAGAGAGTGCAGTTTTGAACGCTGATGATAGAAAGCAACTACTGAGGAGTTTATTACGGTATTTGGAATTGGACAAGCCCTGACCGGAAGCTAACATAGTGGTTTGAGACGACAAGACGCCAAGCGGCGGAGCCAGCCAAGTTGGACCGGAGTATCAGTCGTCGTTGGATAAAACAATAATTGAAGTCTCCAGGTATTTTCGATTTTTTTAGGCCAAAATCGATTATTAATTTAATTAAGAGGCTGAAATAATTAAAATTAATTTCTCGAGCGGTCATTTTTATATTAGCAAGTTTTGTACTTTAGAAATTCATGCGCCAAGGTCATTTAGCTAGTTTTTGTTATTGGATATTTATTTTAAAAGAATGAGATTAATAGTTTATTTGTGAATTTACTGTAGAGAATTTATAAGTAATTTATTATAGGCCTGTTGGCTATGATAAATTAATTTTAGTTAAGAATTTTCGAGATATAAAGAAAAGTAAATTTGAATAAGAAATGAAAATGCGTAATTAAGTCAGTGAAGGTCATTCTAGAATGTATGTAGTTAAGAGTTGTATTGAGACGCTTAGGATTCGAATAGTTGATGTTTAGAATTTTGTTTAGGAAGATTAGAATTTAGTAAATCCTGTAATGAGTTCAGTAGAATTTATTAATTGAAAATATTAGTAGAAAATTTAGTAAGTGAACTAGTACAGAAATTTAGTGATTATGTAATGTAGTAAAATTTATTTGCAGTAAACAAGTGTTGGCGTAAAATTTAGTAGATTATGATAGTATTGTAAAGTTTTGGAAAATTAAATTTAGGCCAGTGGATAAATGTAATTGAATTGTTTAAGTTAGAAAAGTGCTAAATCAATTATTAAATAATTGATTGAATTTAAGGATAATTTATTAGATAAATTCGATAAGAAAATTTGGTGAATTTGGTAAATTTAGTTAATCTGGAGATTAAATTTATTTAAGGAAAATTGGTTAAAATTTTATTTAAGAAAATTTGGGAAATGAATTTAGTTAAGAAGATATATTAATGAATTTAATGAATTAAAATCGAAGGTCAGAATTTTGTGTTAAGAAATTGTTAGGCGTAATTTTGGAATTTTGGAAAATACGAAATATTGAGAAGTTTTATTGGGTAAAATATGCTGTTTGTTATTCCGTCAGTTGGACGAGGGTTAAGGAATTAAGAATCTAGATGCGTAATGGTCTATGATTAAATTTAGAAATTAGGAATCTAGATGCGTAATGGTCTATGATTGAATTAGGAAATTAAGGATAGATGCGTAATGGTCTATGTAGAGTTAAGAAATCAAGAAGATAGATGCGTAATGATCTATAGTTGAAAGAATTTGAGGATATTTAGTTGAAAGTTTTGGCAAGTGCCTGCGTAGGTGAGAGGTCCTCACAATTAAGTAATTGATAGGTTAATTTTAAGGGTAATATTATTAAGGAATTTTGTTAAAATAAAATTGCTTACATTGAATAAATAATTAAATTGTTAATAATTGTTTCTCAGTATTAATTCTTCAGCCTTTCTCAACTTCTCACGACCCGATCTTTCCTTCTCATGTTCCCCGGTTTCTGGGACACCGAGTATAAAATCCCAGTGGCGCCCTTTTCAAAGAGGAAAGGGGTGACCAATTGGACAGGAGCTAACCACCCCGTTACAACAGAAGAACAAATCCAGCAACAAAATACTGATGCACGTGTTAGAATGGCGCAATTGCATCAAGAAGAGCCAGAAGATACACGAGCTGAACGCAATGAAGTCAGAAGATTAGAACAACGACAATCACGCCGTTTCACAGTCAATAGACGAAGAACAAATGACCAACAATGAAAATATACTCATACCACGGATTCCTATTATACCTACAGATGTGCCAATTCAATTCAAACGTATTCAGTTTCCGATTAGATTGGCATTTGCAATGACTATCAACAAATCCCAAAGTCAAACGATGTCTGTTTGTGGATTAGATTTGAGAACACCATGTTTTTCACACGGAAAATTATACGTGGCATGCTCTCGAGTGGGTAAACCATCCAGTTTGTTTGTGTTAGCTAAAGATGGACTAACAAAAAATATTGTTCACGCTATAGCATTAAGAGATTGATATTGTTTTAGAAATAGTGTTACTGTGGTAATTGTTTAATTAATGATATATAATTTTAAGGAATAAATTATAATAACTTAAAAGTAATGTTTGCCTTTTGTTATTTTTATATTCCCTCATCGTTCACAGCGCTCCATGCTTATTTCACGCATATACCATATTCTTACATACATACAATATACACATTTTAACATACATACATACTTACAATAAGTAAGCTATTTTTGTCTACACTAGAAATTACTAGGAAATTATTTATATGGCAAAACAACGTTTGCCGGGTCAGCTAGTATATATATATATATATATATATATATATATATATATATATATATATATATATATATATATATATATATTAGATATGACGCGGCTTGTCAGCACGATAACGTCTACAATTCTCAAGAGATCCTAATGAAACTTAACATACTCATTTTATGGACGATTACGAAGGTCGAGTTCAAATTTGAGCTGAATCGGTCAATTAGTTTAGAAATTACAGCATTTCATAATTTTGAAAAATTGAAAATTTTATATTTTTAGTCCTTCTTCTGTGAAGTTAGGAATATTATTTCAACAAGAATATAGTTATTAAATTTAACATGATTAAAAAATTATTTAAAACTTCGAATTCACATTATTCGAATTATTTCTCAATAGTTAATGGTTCGCCGAAATATTTAATTGACGGTTAAAAATAATAAAATGTTGGTATTAGTAATTTTTGTTAGCTTATACGTCAATATGTAATTACGATCTTCAAATTATTATAAAAATATTGAACATTTTTTCGTTTATATATTCTAAGATTATTAAGAAGAATTAATATATACATTCATCAATATATTATTGTTATTATAATTACAACTAATTCAATTTAACCGATAGCGTCTACAATTCTTAAGATATCTTATTTAAACTAAGCAAGTATAAAACAAGATTAAAAAGTAAGTAAGACCACAACAAACATGCTTATGCAATCAGAACTCAATAGAGTTCGCTTAGTAGTCAGAATATCGGAAGATAAAGACGACTCATTTACAAAAAGTGAAAAACTTTTTTGAGTTGAATACCTTAGCATTTATCTTATTATGGAATTCGTTTTATTTATTTTTTATATTTCAATACGAAATCTACTTCCATTTCGGATGCCGAATGGCCTTTTTTTTTATTTTATATCTTTTTGTAAAGAAATAAGAAATTTTTTTTTCTTAATTGTCTTATGAAAGTTGACTTGGCGCGATTTTTTCTTACAGTGAAACTGTTTTTGTTCGGATTTTAGTATTTTTTGTAATTATAATAAAAATTTACAATTGGTACCAACTTAAATCTCGCGTTGGCTGCATTTTTTATAGCAAACTATCCTCTTGAAGCTACAGTTTATGTAAAAACAATTCCAGCGCACCCTGGCGGATGTAGATGCAAGCTGTGAAATGTATTTTTTTAACTGTAGTTTCCCATCTATTGGAAGATTACCATGCATTCTCGAATTATTCAGTCTGTGGCATGTCACTTTTTACATAGAAAAAAAGTCAGGATCGGAATTTTTGAGCTTGTTATAGTTTGTGCTGATAAAATTTAATAATTTCAAGTAGATTAATTACTATAATTGAATATAATTAATTAATATCAGTAAAATAAAGCATGAATTACTGTTATAATATAAAATTTAGGAACAAGAAGTACCGTAGAATTAAATAAAATTTTTGCAGCCTCAAAATACCGTTCTGCTTACGGTAAACATAGTCGGTAGTCTGGCGCTCCGTTTACAACGGATTTGAACGGAACTTGGCGCCAGATTCTACCGAATCTGTGGATTGACTGCGGATTTGACGGTTATCAAAAACCATGCTAAATGCAAAAGCTACACATTAGCGATCAATTCTATTTTTCACCAAAAATCAATTCAGTCTTTCACTCAAAAAAATTTGGAATTGCCATGTGATCAAAATACTACAAGAGCAGAAAGAAAACTTTACGATTTTTTAGCGGAACATAACATTCCATTTCAATTAATGGACCATTTGATTCCGCTATTAGAAGATTGCTTCCCGGATTCCAAAATTATTTAAGATATGCGTCTTTAATCGTCAAAATGTGCCGCTATGGTGTTAAATGATATTGGTAAGACTGAAAAAGAAGATTTGGAAATAAAATAGAAAAATGTGCTATTTAGTGTAATGATTGATGAATCTACAGATATATCACGAACTCAGAATCTTTGCATTATCGTCAGATTTTATGACTCCGTTGAAGACAAAGTTACTAGCCGTTTTTAGGAGCTATATCAAATTTTTAATGATGAAGATAATTGTACTGAAGCTTCGGCAGAACATATTTTCAATTGCATTAAAAAGTCGTTTGATAAATACTCCGTACCATTCTCAAACATCATTGGGTTTGGATCAGATGAATGCAATACAATGATGGGCGACAAAAATTCTGTGCGTACACGTTCCGAACAAAAATGTCCTGGTATCTACATTATGAAATGTATATGTCATTCGTTACACCTTTGCGCTGGTAAAGCGTGCTCTAAATTACCATCAGACTGTGAAAAATTACCTCATCTTATTTATAACCATTTTTCATCAAGTTCCAAGCGACAATTTGCATTTAAAGGGATTCAATTAATTTTAGATCTCAAAAGTCATAAGATTATACGACCTGTACAAATACGTTGGCTGTCTATTTCAGCAGTTGTTGAACGACTTCTTGAGCAATGGGATGCCTTGGTTTTATATTTCAATGATTTAAATTTTGATGAAGAATGCAAGAAATTAACTAAGAAGAAAAAAAATACCACTGAAAAACAAGTTTTAGAAGAAAACGCGGAGTCAGAAATCATGAAAATCAATAACTATTTACAAGATCCTATTTTTAAATTATATTATAATTTTCTAAAGTGGGCTTTGCCGAAATTTACTGAGTTGAACAAGTTATTTCAATCTGACAAGCCGTTAATTGCTACTATTCATAAAAAAATGACTCTGGTTTACGTAGATTTACTAAAAACTTATATGGATAGCGACTATGTAAACAAAACAGCTCTGAGTAGTATTAATCCGTCAAATGAGTCTAAATTCATAAATATCCACAACATTTATATTAGGATTGAAGCTTTTAACTATTTTAATAAACCTGAATTCGTCAAATCCCTTCTTCTTGAACAGAAATTAGAATTTCTAACTAATTGCAGGAATTTTATGATACAAGGATGTGAAGAAATCAAAAAAAGATTTAAGTTTGATGATTTTTTGCTGCAAAATGTATCATTAATTAATCCCTCCGAAGCAATGGCTCAAAAAAATTTTAAAACTACTCCAACACTGTTGCCTCTGATGAATAAATTGCCTCGATTATTCAATTCATCTCAAGCTCAAGACATTGATAATCAATGGAGAATATTTCATAATTTTGAATTACCAGCTAAGATCAAAATTAATGATCCTGTGGACAGCTTTTGGCATAATGTCTATATGTATAGTGATACCAATGATGTTTGGAATTTTAAGCAATCGGCAAAATTTTTTTTGAATATTTTATCTTTGCCTCACTCAAATGCCGACTGCAAAAGAATATTCAGCAAGATTGGCCTAATTAAATGTCCCACTCGTAATAAATTAGTTACTTACACCGTTAATGGGCTGTTAGTATCTAGTCAGATTATCAAACATAATTGCATTGGTTACGAACCAATAAAAGAAGAATGCACCAAGATGAAGACGTCTCTTTACTCTAATTCTTTATTTAAAGATAGTGATAATAACATTAATAATAATAATGATAATAATAACAAAAATAATGTAGATAATACATTAAACATTGATCTCAATGGTATATCTATGCCATTTTCTATGTAAAGATACCTCACAAACTTGTGATTATTAATAATATAAATTGATATAATTACATTAAGAAAATCATATTTTATTCACTGCATCGCAATACAAATCTTCAAGATTTCTCATTTTTAAAGATTACTCAGATTAGTTAAGCTAGCGTTATGACAATATTTCTTAAATTCAAATGTGAATATTGATAATATTTAAGTATTTTTGTTTTTCTAAAAACATTTAATATTTTATCAAACAAAAAGTACAAAGTATAAAACTAAAGTTCAAAGAATCAAAAAACTGTTCTGTTAAAGAAAAAATGGTAATTAAACGATATTTTACTGCCAAGAAATGGTCTTAAATAATGATTTTTTTTCCTTTCATACTTATATACTCTCATTTCAATTCATAGGTTAAAAAACTATAGTGTATAAGAAAAAGAATTTCAAAAATAAAATTTCCATTTGTATTTTGGCGCTTAAATTTGTCTTGCGCGCCATCTTGTATATGTATATATGTGGAGTAATCTATTCAAAATTTTATAA
>NW_025402920.1:0-1850 GCF_020080835.1 Cotesia glomerata
CACACACACACACACACACTCACACACACACACACACACACACACACACCCCTCATAGCAGGGAGACTTCGCAACGACATAGACCGTGTATATGGCATACCACAGGTTTCCGAAGCGGTTGTATTGGTCATTGCAGAGCCGCGCCCATCGACCTATTAGCGTTCGAAAGAGCAAAACTCTATGACGCTAAAGACAGTGATGATAACATGAAGGACGCAAGAACGAGGATAAAGGCGGAAACGCAGCAAGAGTGGCAGGACCGATGGACATCGGGAGAGACGGGCAGATGGACGGCGCGCCTGATCCCAAACATCAACGTCTGGCTCTCTCGGAAGCACGGGGATACGGACTTCTTCCTGACCCAGCTATTGACGGGACATGGGCAGTTCAATGCCTATCTTTTCAAGATGGGTTTGCACAGCACACCAACGTGCAAATACTGCCCGGATAAAATCGACGACGCCGAACACACATTCTTCGAGTGTGCTCGATGGAAGGACTACAGAAGAAGCACCGAAGAGATCATAGGCACCAGGCTCTCCCCTCAAGCCTGGTGACCTATATGATCAAACAAGAGGAAAACTGGTCAGCTGTTGCAGTTTATGCACAGCACCTCCTGAAAGACAAAATCGCAGAAAGGGACCAGTAGCCAGGAGTAGGCGTCGTGAGACGCAGCACGACTGGATTGAAGTAATGCTAACGCGGTTCCAATCCAGTCCTCCCCGTACCATCTAGGGGAGAGGGAAGAGGAATGTTTTTAGTGGGTAAAATCTCCACACTACCGACTATCGATATCTGCCGGAAGATGGGCGGCAGAGTTAACGATACCGGTGTCTTTTGAAGATCTTTTTCGTACCTCTTTACAAAAAAACACACAACAACATACACACATACATACATACATACATACAGACACGGTGACATCATCGCGGAAATAGTCAGGAAAGCTTCCTAGGGCCTCAAAACGTCGAGATGCACTTGAAGAGCCTAAAAACTTCGCATACAGGTGCAATTTTAGGCACCCAGATATTAACGAAATTAGCGGGAAGTTGCAGAGATGGCCTTTAGGGTCAACCGTTTTCCTAATTTTTTTTTTTAATTTTTCCATTTGTTAAAAAGAATTGTTAGTGAATAATTAAAAACTTGTTTCTACAACGGAGGTATGAAACGATTCAGAATTTCATGAATCGTGAAGATATCCTATCGTGAGGATAAACTTTTTTTAAGAAAATTTTCCTATTTTTCTATTTGTTTAAAAAAATAGTTAGTTAACAATTAAAAATTTTTTTCCACAATGTAGATATTAAACGATTAAAAATTTTATCAATTGTGAAGATATCCTATCTTATGGAGAACTTTTTTTTTTTTAATTTTTTTATTTGTTTAAAAAAATTGTTAATTAACAATTAAAAAATCTATTCAGCAATATAGGTGTTAATTGATTTCAAATTTCGTAATGAGTTAATCAACTTTTAGAAATTTGATTTTTTATCGTTAGGTTTTCTAAACGTCATACAGGGAAAAATTAAATTAAATAGATTGTTTTATTTTTTATGTAAATTTTACACCCAAGTCAATCTAAGTCCCGATATAATAATGTTAATATAAAATTTATGACTTTTAATGAAATATTCAACAAAAAAATTGTACAAATAAATTTGTACACCTCTTTATAAAAAAAAAAAAATTAGAAAAACGGTAGACCCTGAAGGCCATCCGTGCAACTTTCCGCTAATTGCATACCTAGGTACTTAAAATTGCACTAATGATTTTTTTGAGCTCTCCGACCTCAAAAATACAATTTGTGTGTTATTTTGAGCTCTCTGAACTTAAAGAGACAGCTTTTCTAT
>NW_025402921.1:0-1848 GCF_020080835.1 Cotesia glomerata
GGGTGAAACCAATAACTTCCCGATTTTTGAAAATTGTCAATTTTCTTAGCGGGAAATTAATAAAAAAGTTATTGTTTTTGAACATAATTTATAGATTCAAGGAATGACTACCCAAGCTTTGCACTTACTAACATCATTTAAAAACTGCAAATATGAATTTATTTTTACAAACTTAAACACAAAAAATTTCCGGCACTACACGTCAGTTACGGGAGTTTTCAGGTAAGCAGTTTTTTGATAATAAATGAAATAAATTATTTTAATCTATTAAATTCAATACTGTACAAATAATATTTTTAATCAATTTTAGAGCATATATGTCGACAAAAATCTATCGTGAAATAAAATTACGCGGAGCTTTTATTCAATACAAATCACTTATAACGTTACCATCAGAAATTATAAGTAGTTCGACTCCTGGCGTTTGGAATTTGTCGACGGAACAAGTATAAAATTTATTACTTTCATAAAAATATGGTTAATAGTACAATGCAAATATTTTAGGGCAATGTTGGAACATTTTTAGTGACGAATATTCGAATAGTATGGTTTGCAGACATGAATCATCAGTTTAACGTCTCCTTACCGTATTTAGCTATGGAAAGTGTAAGTAAAATAAAGTAATTTAATTAAATATCCTTTTTAAGGAGAATATATTAAATAGAATTTTAATTTATTTTTAAAAACTTACAAAAAAAAACTTGCTTTACTTAAGAAATATTTTTTGCATGTTTTTCTAATTCTTCTAACTTTAACAATCTCTTTATTAAATTTTCTTCCGATCTTTATCAACAAAAAAATTAGGAAAACGGTTGACCCTGACGGCCATCCCTGCAATTTCCCGCTAATTCCATACCTGGACGCTTAAAATTGCACTTATGACGTTTTTGAACTCTTCGAGCTCAAAAATACAATTTATGTGTTGTTTTGAACTCTCCGAGCTCAAAGAGATAGCTTGTTTATGCTTTTGAGCTCAAAAGCCTGATAGCAGTTTGATAAAACGCGATTTTTTGAATTTTCAAACCGCAATAACTTTTGAATGAATGAACCGATTTTCACGCGGTTGGCAGCATTCGATGCAGTTTTTTAAGCCGCATAAAGAATCTTTAAGTTTGAATTGATCGAACTAGAAATTTTGGAGTAATTCCGCAAAAACTCTTTCGGTTTTCTTTCCTTTAAGATATCTTTCGAACGAAGAATATATGGCGAGGCTTTCGCCTACCTCCGAAGAGGCCGTTTCCTGGGCTCAAAAGAGCTATACACGCAATATCTTTCGAACAAATCAACCGATTTTGGCCGGATTAGCGGCGATCGATGTGGTTTTTCAAGGTTAAGCGCTGATTAGTTTTTGAAGTTGATCGATAAAGCCGTTTAAAAGTTATTAAAAAAAAACCACTTTCAAAAAAAAATTTTTTCACAGTTTTTTTGAGATTTCTCAAAATCTATCGGTCCGAATCAGTCCAAATTGCATTAAAAATCTAAGTTTGGCCCAGCCCCAGCCATAATTTATAGCTAAATTTGTCATTAAAGACAAATTTGGGAACTGGAGAAATAAAGGATAAAGGAGGGAGGGGGACCTTACTCAGTAGGAATTTTTCGGTAACCGAAAAAATAATTCAGACAGCCCAGACCGGGACTCGAACCCGGATCGTTTGGTTACGCGCCAAAGACTCTACCAGTTAAGCTATCCGAGACATTGTCCGTAACTACCATTCAGTTAGCTAATAATATTTAATATTATAATGAATTATAATATTAAAATATTATAAACTATTATAGGAGGTTTACGTACTTACACACACACACACACACACACACACACACACACACACACACACACACACACAC
>NW_025402922.1:0-1848 GCF_020080835.1 Cotesia glomerata
CCTTGTCAGACTGGGATGAATACTTACCCATGGCCATGTTTAACTATAACACCTCGGTCCATAGTGGGACAAAGTTCACGCCTCACGAGTTAGTTTTCGGTAAAAAGGCTCGCGCTTCAACCGAGTTCCCCGATTACGAAAAAATTGAAACATACCCCGATTATCTGATTGACCTAATGAATCGATTAAATCACACCCGAAGCGTCGCTCATGACCACTTAACAAATCAAAATTAAGATCTAAAGAAAGACTCGATAAAAACTTACATTCAATAGATTTTCAAGTAGGGAGATTTCGCTTACAATTTGAACGAAACTCGGAAAAATAAAACTCGATATCTATTATAAAAGTCCTTTTGAAATCGTAGAAATAGCCGATAAGGGCTGTCTTATTACTGGAACTTCCCAATGGAAAACGCATAATCAAACATTCCAGCAAATCTGAAAAGATATTATTGAATAAAATAAACACACTCCTGTTACAGATGATCACGTCCACACCGGGCAACACGATACAAAAAAAAATAATATAACAAATATGCGGCTACTCCAAGTCAACATATGCTGTTTACTCATCATGCTTATGGAATTGTGTCAAGACGCTTTAATAATTCAGCCAAGCTTCATTCAATCTATAGAATTCTATACGAAAAATACAAAACTATCCTTACCTTTAATAGAAATTTATAGAACGGAAAATAATCTCTACCATAGACGTCGGGAAATCATCATCAATGAGTCTCCCTTGGGCAAGAGATGTCATCATACGGCAGATAAAGAAAGCCGCCAAACTTGTCTATCGTACTTCTCTCCCCTGAGTGCAAATTCTGGGAAAAGAAGCTATATTAAAGTTATTAATTTAGAAAAAGAGGAAACAGAGAGTGATGTAATCAATCGATTAAAACAAAATCTAAAACAAGCAGACAGTACTACATCAACTAAAATCTGAAACCGAAGCGACCCCCTGGTCGGGGATCGTGGTATCCATAGCTTGGAAAGCCTTCGGACTTATGGACATTTATCTAATCAATGAACACATTTCTCAAGAAATAGACAAATTATACAACGATCTATCAAAAGAGAGATAACAAATACTCGTAAACAACTCAACACTCATAAGGGACAAAATCAGAAATAAACAAAATCATCTCCGATCAAAACAACACTAAAGCCAGAGTCACCCTGTTGTTCAACACAATCAACAGCTATGCCACCAAAGTCGGGAGCGAGATCAAGAAAAATGAAATTCATGTCTACATTTTATGCAAAGAGCCGACGAAAGAGTACAAAGAACGTCGAATTTCATTACGCTACCTCCTCAAGGAAGCCGAAACAGCGATAGAAGATGCTAAGAGAGGGGTCGTCCCAGGAGGAATTCTTTCACCAGACCAACTGAAAAATGCAACAAGAGATATTACGACACGTTTTCCCAACCTAAATCCCCCTCAACCAGTGGACCACGTAAATCTCCAGACCCTTTCCAACATCGCAAAGGTGAACACAGGAAGAATAGATAATAAATTCCTAATTATAATCACCCTACCATTGTTCAACCAAATCACATTCCACCTATATCAAATAAGACCTATACCTGTCCCTCAAACAATCGGAGGAGCCATGAGAAGCCTACTGATCCGCCCAAGCAAGGATTATCTCGCAATAGACGCCCTCCAAGATCAATACTTTTTAGCGGACACGGAAACCATAAAAAATTGCAAAACAATTTCAACAGACCTAGCCTGTGAAATTAACGTCCCCCTCAAACCAATAAAAGACAACACAGAGTGCGAACTACAACTCTATTTAAAGCCAAACAACGAGACAATGAAACAATGTGACGTCCGAATAT
>NW_025402923.1:0-1846 GCF_020080835.1 Cotesia glomerata
CACCAGAAGGAAGAGTAGTAGCTAGATCCTCCCCTCACGAAGTAATGCCTGACGGCGGTTTCCATGAGGGAGTAGAGGAAAACAATAATTTCCCGATTTTTGAAAATCTTCGATTTTCTTAGCGGGAAGTTAAAAAAAAATTTTTTTTCATCTTTAATTTCAATTAAAAAAATAACTTATTCTTTTATTTCAATAAACCGACCGAATTTTAGCAAATAATGTCGATTATTGAAAATGAACTTCGAGAGTTTTGAAAAAATTACAGGAATGAAATTTTTTTCTTAAATTTAACATTATTTAAAAGTTTCAGAAATCACTGATATTTTTTTTTTTGTTTGATTCATTGCTTTTTCATTGATGAATAGTGAAGATGGACAAAAAAATAAGTGAATAAAATTTTTCTTGGAAAAAACAAAGCTTTGAGATAGTAACATCAACAATGTCACCGCAGTTGAAATTTGTTTCCCTCAATAATAAATTTGGAATCCTCGATACAACTAGTCATCACTGAGATATCTCTTCAACAATTTCTGAAAAATTTGGATATTTATTTATTCCCTTCCTCTCTTTGAAAAGAGTGTTTGATTAACAATAAATTAAATTCATTACTCTCTGTATCATACCAAAAATTTTTAGCTGTAATTATTATCGGATTAATCTAAATACCGTACATACCGTTTTTAATCCAACATGGTTGTAAATAAATGAGCCATGACAATAAACGCGAAACTCATATTATTGAATTACTTTAAAAAACTAATAATCAAATTTGGTAATCATTTCTACCCTTTAAAACCGAGTTTTCGTTTGCAATCGTATAAATTAATATATAATTATTTAGTTAATATTTACCACACAAAAGAAGCAATCATTTTTTTTATGACAGTTGTTATGGCATGACAATATTCTTCTTTTTCAACGTATAATGATACTCAATAATGTTATTTTTTTCTAAGAGCTTTCTGCGCTCGTAAAACATACAATTTTTAGGTGAATCGATTTTCTTTTTATGAGAAATAAAATATCTTATATTTTCTTATTTATTTGAAAATCGGTTCATATAGAATCGGTTCAAAATTTTACGGATTTTAGTCTTTTAATAGAACCTACATATTTTTAAAGTATGAATAACTTTTGCTGGTGCACTGATTCTAAATTCCATCGTGTCGTTGTTCCGATAAATTTAAAGATTTTTGAATCTAAGAGCTATTTTTTTTAATACAAGTTCATGTGCTAGATATTAAATCAAAATTTCATACTAGCCGATCCATGCGAACATAATATTATGATCAAATAACGAATTTTTGTAATATGATTCGGAAATAAGACTGGTATTTATTACTACGGTAAAAAATATTGTTTCTTAATAATTATTTGCTTTCACTCATTTCCACATTATAAAATTATCATTCGTTTTTAAGTTAATTAGTTAATTACGTATATTATATTGAGGTATAAACTCATAAGATGTGACTTTTTACACTCGTGTGTTGGTGCACACGCTTCGCTCGTTACGCCAATACATTTGTAGCCGAAAGCCCCATCAACTTAATTACGTTACATGTATTGCCAACAGATGGGGTTGCTTTTTATGAAAAATATTTTTTAACTTCCCGCTAAGAAATTGAAAATTTTCAAAAATCGGGAAGTTATTGATTTTACCCCGTTTTTCGAAAATCGAGTTTTCATCAGATCTCGACGTTTTGAGGTCCTAGGAAGCTTCCCTGACTATTCCCGCGAGGGTGTCACTATGTCTGTATGTATGTATGTGTGTTATTTTTTTTTTTTCTATAGAGGTAAAATACATTTACGTATGCCAGGACTTGGTGTTGATGCCAGGACTAGA
>NW_025402924.1:0-1845 GCF_020080835.1 Cotesia glomerata
AGAGCTTTCATTTAAGTACCACATCAATTTTCATATATTTTATATATTTATATATATTATATAAATGTATGTATAAAAATATATCAAAAATGCATGTGGGTACTCAAGAAAGTTCTGATGAATCTAGCTCGGATGAGTCTATCTCTAAAATATATATTATATATATTACATAATTAAGAAATCACCTTGTATCTTCTCAACTACTGACATTTTTTAAGATATAAGTTCATCCCGATGTTACACTCATCGAGACTTTTTATTTGAGTACCCACATCAATTTTTCATATATTTTATATATTTATATATATTATATATGTGCATGTATGAAAAATATATCAAAATGCATGTGGGTACTCAAATGAAACCTCGATGGATGTAACTTTCGGGATGACTATCTCTAAAATATATATTATATATACACGGAAAAAAGTAAACTGTAATAAATAACAGTCGATTTATAATAAGTAATGATCAACTGCTAAAAATTACCATTTCCAACAGTAAAATCGTAATTTTACTATTCACATTGTAATATTTACAATTTAAACGTTACAATTTACTCTTTACATGGAAGAAAATACTATTTCAAACAGTAATATTTGCTAGGTAAATGTCTAAAATGTTAAAGTATAATAATTAAGAATTCAGACTTTAATATTTATCATTTCGTACCTAAAAAATGATGTTATGATATGTAAAAAGTATAAAATAAAGTCAGTAAATTTTTAATACAAGCAACGTCAATATTTACAAAGTAAAATGGTAAATTTTAAACGCAACGCTAAAAGTCAAACTGTAATTATTGACTTGCTTAGACTGGTAAAATGTATATTTTGAAAGTATAATTTTACTGTTTGAAATGTTAAATTTTCCCAGAGTGAGACCCCTTTCTCTTTCATCCAAGTTCCCCTTCTCTTCATAATATGGACTATTTATTGAAATGGCATTTTTCACTGTTTGAAACTGTAATTTTAAAGGTGAAAGAGTCGTTATTTACTATAGTGAAAACTACTAATCACTTATTTTGGATATTAAATTATAAACTGTGGCTTTTATACTTTCTACATTAAGTTCTGTAATATTTACATTTTGCCACCCCGATGTCCGCTTTACTGTTTGAAATTATAAAAACTAACCGGAATCCGAGTGAATATTACAGTTTACTTTTTCCGTGTATTACATAATTAAGAAATGACCTGTATCTTGTCAACTACTGAAATTTTTTAAAGATATAAGCTCATCCCGATAGTACACTCATTGAGAGCTTTCATTTGAGTACCCACATCAATTTTTCATATATTTTATATATTTATATATATTATATATATGTATGTATGAAAATATATCAAAAATGCATGTGGGTACTCAAATGACTTGATGGTGTCACTTCGGGATGAGCTTATATCTTTAAAATATATGTTACATAATTAAGAAATGACCTTGTATCTTGTCAACTACTGAAATTTTTTAAGATATAAGCTCATTCCGATGTTACACTCATTAAGAGCTTTCATTTGAGTACCCACATCAATTTTTCATATATTTATATATATTATATATATAAATATATGAAAATATATCAATATGCATGTGGGTACTCAAATGAAAGCTCTAGATGTAACATCGGAATGAGCTTATATTTTTAATAAAGTCAATATTTAACAAAGTACAGTGCAATTTAAAAAAGTCATTATGGAATGAAACAAAATTTTATTTATTTATAGTTCACAAGTTACAGCAGTCACTTCGTGACTGCAAGGTTGCTTGTTATCATTAAATTGAGACAGAATTTCAAATGATTAATTAAAAATCTAAAAACTGGTGATAAAAATAAGAAGGTATTTG
>NW_025402925.1:0-1844 GCF_020080835.1 Cotesia glomerata
TCAAAATTTCTAGTCGGGTTATAATTGAGCCATAATTTCAATTTTAAATTTTAATTAGATCGTTTTAGTTAGACCACATGTTTAGAAAGTTTAAAATTGAAATTCTGCACAGAAAGAAAAATTTTTTGACTGGAGAACAAAATTCTTGGCTCAATAAGAAAATTTTCGGGCGCCTGAAGAAAGACCGAAGTCGAGTTGGTCGAAGTAAAAATTTTTCTCGAAATTCTATTCTTGGTGGAAGTTATTTTTTCTTAATTTAAATTATCATAAATACTTGTTACAATAAATTTTTATATTTGATTAAGATTTTTAGATACTTTAGGGAAGCAGCATCACCTACTTCAGCTGAGAAAAATTTTTCTCACCTTGAGAAAATTTTCTCTTGAATATTTGATACCCATTTTATATTATTTTAGCACGTGCAATTATAAATATAGAATAAAAAAAAATGATTCAATATTATTTGATCTTACCATTTGAGATGTTAATCAATAAAGGCACAAATGAAAATTTACTTCTATCGAGATATTTAATTTTTTGGAGCAAGAGACAAATTTTAAGTCAAGACAAGAAGAATTTACTTCTATCAAGAGTGCGGGCAAGAAACTGAATTTTCTCAAAACAAGAAAGATTTTGTTGACTTAAAATCATAAGGACAGATAATATTCAAATTTTGGACAAAATACTGAGACGCTTTTTGACCAAGTAATTTTTGAACAAAAAAAACATTAAACTTGGCAGGAGTATATTAATAATAGTCCTTCGTAAAGGGTGATTCTTCTATTTTTAAATTTAATCATTGAAGAAAAAATAACAAAATGATAAATAAATAGGTAGAGTTATCGCGTAAAACTGCCTTATCTCCGGTCCCATCATACACAGTGCGCGTCATTGATTCATACCGGTTAAAAATTTTATGAGTAAAATAGAAAAATAAAAATTTCACGACATCTGTAAATAAAGAGAAAATCAATAAAAAGGAAAATCTTTATAAGCATCAATTTAAACAAAATTGAAGAAAAATAATGCGCTGAAAATAAATAACTCAAAATATCAATCACAGGTAAAATAGAAATTAAAAATATTAGTAATTAAAATAATTACACACTTTACAAAATAAATAATAGTAGAATTTATAATATTGAAAAAAACGAAGACAACAATAAAATTGGATAATTTAAAAATTTATCAAACATAAACATAGACATTGAATAAAATAAAATGAACTGAATTCAGAGAAGTCAGTAAAAAAACATTTGAATATTTATATTTATAAAAATATTGACAGTTATTAATTGCCTAGGTTATTTTTTGAAGCGCAGGGGAGTCCTCGCCGTTGTCTAATCCGAGACCTCCTGGAGAATCAACTCCGTGAACCTCCACGAGTAGCTAACTCTGATAAATACGACACTCGGTATTTAAAAGTTGCCTAGTTTATTTTTGGAGCGTGGGGTCTATATTTGAGATGTCTGTTGTTTGAGAATTCGTATATTAGTAACTGTCAATATTTTATAAATATAAATATTCAAATGTCTTTTTACTTTGACTTGTCTGAATTCAAGGTTTCATTTTATTTTATCCAATGTCTATATTTATATTTGATAAATTTCAAAATTGTCTAATTATATTGATGTCTTTTTTTTATCTTAAATTTTACTTTTATTTATTTTATAAAGTGAGTAATTCTTTTAATTGCTAATATTTTTAATTTCTATTCAAATCGTGATTGATATTTTGAGTTATTTATTTTGAGTAAATTATTTTTTCAATTTTGTTTAAATTGATGCTTATAAAGATTTTCCTTTTGTTGATTTCTTTATTTACAGATGTCGAAATTTTGATTT
>NW_025402926.1:0-1843 GCF_020080835.1 Cotesia glomerata
TCCTGGCCCTAGTTATTACCAACTATAATAATTCGAATTTTATAAAAAAAAACTATTGAATTAAAAAAAAAACTAAGTGCAAAAAATTTTTTAGATTGAAAAAATGCCAGTAGATATTAAGAAAAAAAATTCCGTATACTTGGGGTGCATCATTCGAATTCTTTAATAATCCATAACAGTTTTTCAATTTGATATTAATAGTGTGAATTATAATTCACACCAAGTACAATAAAAACTCTTAAAAGTTACCCAGGTTGTCTTTCTTACTCTTATTAGTGTTTTCTGAAAAATTGAGACCGAACTACGGTAACTTTTAACAACTTTCACTGTATATGCATTTTTTTTTCTTAATAAAGATTGGTATTGGTCTTTTGGCGCCACCTATTGTCGTTTATCGAAATTCTTAACTAAAGACCAACAACTTATGGGCGCTAAGTTCAATATTTAGTATGAGCCAAAACACGTCAAGAGGACCACACTTTTACCACTTGATGATAGAAAACTTATTAAAATAAAATTATCGAAAGTAGTAACATCTAAAACCATCCTTCGAAACAGTTTATGAGAGTTTTGAATTTTACAACAATTTTTTTTTACAATCGAAATTTTCGGCACTTTGAATTGAAAAACCTATTTTAGAAAAGCTGTTGATGATAACAACAACATTTTCAGTGATTATAGTAAAATATCTATAATTTAATATAAAACTTTTTTGCAAATTTCATTTATTTATTATCATACTTTTTATTAACTTTAAAAAAAACAAATTGAAATTTCAATGACTTTTCAGCACGATATTCGAATCTTCTAACTTCCCGCTAAGAAAATCAAAGATTTTAGAAAATCAGGAAGTTATTGTTTTGACCCCGTTTTGCAAATGTCGAGTTTTCATAAGATTTCGACGTTTTAAGGAATCTTGGATGCAGAGTAACTTCAACTTGACACCATATTGCACGCCTCATAAGCGAAGCGTTGGAGTTGTGCTCTACTCTCGATATTTCGGAAAAAGCAGTTTTCTTGAAATTGAAATTGATTTTTTGTTATTTATATCGCACTTACAGGTTAATATGAGTACACTTATATCAAGTCATGTAATTTGTCAGGCACATGAAATATATTTCAATAACAATTTTTTTGTTTAACATAGTAAATAATAACATTAAACATTATCTTTTCTGGACGTCCGTGTATGAATGGGTGTATGTGGCAGTGAAATTGGTCGAAGAAATAATCCTACCGGAGTAATTTTTGTTTTATTATCTAAAGTAACATACGACGGATTTTCTTAACCCTAGACTGATCACCCTATCAGCATGACGCCGCGTTCAATTATATTTCGTTTATTACATCTTCAATATTTAATAAAATTATTCAAAAAAATTTGAATTTGTTCCTTGAATATTTTAGAATATATTAATAATTTTTTCAAACATCTTCGAAAGCGTTAAATTGCTGAAAAAAAATTTCTTAAAAAAATTTGCGGGGCTTTCCTCATCGCTTGACCAGAGTCGTAAGTAGTTTTTTGTCCGCGGCGGTGCCGAAAACACCTCTAGTCTCTGCCTGTCAAACGTGTATGAACTGGCAACACTGTACGCTCTAAAAGCATTGCGGCAAATCCCTCATCACTCGACCAAAGTCGTTAGGTCGCGTTTGTTGACCAGTCTAGGGTTAATTAATATGAGCGTTCAATTCACTGCCGTTAAATTATTATTTATAAAAAACTAATATATGACTGTGGATTTTTTTGTATATCTATCTATACATTTTATTATAGTATTCTTTTTCCTCACCTTAGAGTTATGGCGCCACTAAACCATATCAGTAGGGGAACAGGGGGCGTCAT
>NW_025402927.1:0-1842 GCF_020080835.1 Cotesia glomerata
ATAGATAGATAATAAACTTTATTGACCCTAGAGCCTTAGCTCCCTCAGGACCATCATAATTATACATTATAATCAGTGTAAAATACAGAGCATGTAATTACATAAATTGAAAATAATAAAATAATAACATATTATAATGAAATAATAACGTGAATTATAAATTATAAATTATAATCGTGGTAGATATGAGACAAGTTGCCAGAAAACCTGGTAATAGCACAGTTAAGCAAAACTAATATCATTCAATATCACTCAAGGCACAGCAGCATACAATAATGACAATCAAAGCTCAATATCATAAATTAATACTTTTGCAAATAACAATTATAGCACGCACTACGGAACAGTTCATAATTTTCAGCTTTAGTTACTTCTGGGGGTAGCGCATTCCAAATGCGTATCCCGCGGATAAGAAAAGAGTTCTCAAATATCCGACAATTAGATCTAGGCAGGCGTAAATAATCCTCCCTTACATCACCCCTCCTATTATACACACTTTAGACATCAGGTCATCCCTGACATAGAGAGCAACCTCCACCACTGCTCTGCAGGCACCGGTCATGACGATGAAGCTACACAAACGATTTTATAGGAAACACCACATCATCAGACATTAAATGACGAACCAAGTCTCAGACGCACCATGAACACCCATATCTGACTCCTAATGAAAATATCTCTTTAAAAAATACCCTAACAAGTCGTTTCATTCCTTAACTATTGAGCATTGAACATGACACACTCTCAAACACCTCTTTTATTAAACAGAGGCTCGCAGAGTGCCGCATCCACAATATCGCATTACGCCTCCAGGTGATGATGATGATGATACCGAGGGAGCAACTCGCTGCTAATCAAGCTATATCCCGCAAAGGACTCCATCTCGTTGAAGGTAACAGTTTTACTGGAGGCTTATCTTCAGCATGCCGGACGTTAACACACGCAAAAGAAATCCAGACACACCTTAAGCCTTGATCCTCAGATAAGCCTTACGCAACATCAGCACGAAGTTTGTAAAGAGAAGATGTTTAACGCCTAAGAACACATTGTGGAAAGCATCAGGAACTTGCGCTTTAGGCATTACAGCACCCAGCTTCACAGGATTTCATTTCCTCCTCCTACACTCTTCATAACCTCATCAACAAAACCTCTGACTGCCGAACTTTAACGCGTACATTGCGATTCATAGCACCAGTCTTCCAAGCCGCTCCAGTTTAACCACATCTCTCTCAGCAACCTGAACTCCAATAGCAGTGGTACATTGACATAAATGGTGTCCACAAAGTCTTTCACCGTGCCCCTCTGGAAGCCTCAACAATTGTAATCTCACCAGCAAGTACCTGAGATTCAAGCTGCAGCGTTCTCCCAACTCATCTACCATTGCATCAACTTTCCTGCGCAGCACCCCTAATCTCTTCAGCAAGGTCAGCAGAGAGACCAGGCTGGCCCTTTTCAACTTCAATCAAGCGCTCCTGAAGCTCTTTAACTGTAATCTTAGGGAATAATAAGGCGCCGGGATTGGACGGAATCCCTAATATTGACCTGAAATCAATCCTTAGGGCAGCACCGGCATTATTCCTGGACGTTTACGATACATACCTGAAGGAAAGGACTTTTCCCCAGAAGTGGAAACAGCAACGGCTAGTGCTACCTCCGAACGAAAAAGTTTCGCCTGAAGAACCTGCTCATCCTCTACTGACCACTCTTTGGGCTAAAGTGGACACGTATAGTAAGATATTTGCATGCAATTCATCAGAATTGTGTCGAATTGCCGTTAAGATATCCAGGCTAATCAGTGCCTAGAATCCGTAAAAGGATTCCTCCTCTTAAAAAAACAAAAAA
>NW_025402928.1:0-1842 GCF_020080835.1 Cotesia glomerata
AAGGAAATAAATTAAATTTTATTCATCATTTTTATTTTTTTTTCTGAAATTTAAAATATTTTTCAAAGAAGAGTCAAATTCACTTAAAATAAAATTTATTGATATAATAAATTATTATTATTATTATAATAAAAATAAATGTTGATGAACAACAAAACAAAGAATAAATGGAGAAATTAGTCAATAGAAATGGTCCGATTCATGGAGAAATGAGTATTAATCTTCCTCCATCTCACATTCGAAGACTCGTCGCTCGTAAATTGAGTTTGCCGGGACGTAAAACATACTCGTTAACATAACGGAGTTGAAACTAAAGACTCGAAATTCAAACGGCGAGTAATTTTGACCGACATCATAGCTCCGACCATACTGGCAGACCACGCGAACCATCAGCACCTTCAAAAAGTAAAAAAAAAAATATTATTATATTAAGTTCCAGATGGCATCTGTAATGCGATATGATATTTGAAAAAGAAATATCATAAAATGTTTTATCGGAAATGGTTAAACGTATAACCACTGCGGACCAATACGGTGAGCAGAGAGTACATTTAACCACAACCAACCTTTACCTGATTTATTTCGATAATCGACTCAAGCTCATGTTGATTATCGACAATCATTATAACATGATTCCCAGACCGATCACGGATACCAAATGAAAAATTGTTGGTAAAGAGTAATTCACGGTACCCGAAAAGCTCCTGAACGTACCTAGTGAATCTGAAAAAAAAAATAATCAATAATTTATAAAATAAACAAAAAAGATTTTAAATTCAATTAAAAATTATAAAAAAGACATACTCATAACGACGCCCTTGCCGGAAAAATGGTGACCGTTGAAAATTCATGAAGTTGATGTTGATAGTAGCGTTGATATTGATAGTAGCATTGATGTTAATAGTAGCGTTGATGTTGATAGTAGCGTTGATGTTGATAGTAGCGTTGATGACAAATGAATGGTCTAAATGTTTATTTGCTTATTTTTTTTTTAATAGCAAAAAACAATGAACCTAGTAACCATTCAATTTTTTTTTGTTTATTTATTAACTTTATGTTTATTGTTGCAACGAACATTATAAACGTATAACTAAGTATTAGTAAACGTTATTTCTTCTTTATCAACATGTAATGTACATATTCACTCTATCTCATCGAATTATGAAACGGATTACTTTGCCAGGCGAATGACATAGATTTATTTAACCTTTTTTAATTATTATTATTATTATTAGTTATTATTATTATGTGTGTGTGTGTATGTATGTATGTAGTTAATATCATTAGTGTATGTATCAATTATAATTATTATTATGATCATTTTTATTGAATTAATATAAATATAAATACATAAAGAAGTTTAAAGTTTGGAAATGGAAATTTCATATTTTAACACCCACCACCGCAAACTTTTTCGGCGGTTGGTTGTTGTAAAATCCGCTCTTAGATTATTTCTGCATCACATATAGATGACTCTAGCTAAATTTGGAGTCTGTAGGAGTTATGGCTTAAAAAATAAAAATTTTCATTGTTAAACCAATGAAAAAGCATAAATTAAGAATAGCTTTGGGGTTTTTGGTTTTTTTTTTTTATAAAATGTTCATACTATTTATTATTTTTATATTTTTTTTTATAAATAAATAAATACCATTTAATTCAAATGATAAGGACTTTATTTATTAATATTATAACATTACAAAAGAAAACATATTTTCTCTTTACTATTTCAAAAATATTGATTCAGTACTATTAAAAGTTAATCTATCTCCTATTAAGTAATTTACCGTTACTTAGGAGTACATAAAAGTACTAAGCATACTATATTTAAGTTAAATAGGACTA
>NW_025402929.1:0-1836 GCF_020080835.1 Cotesia glomerata
ACTGAATGACAACAGAATAATTAAAAAATAAGTATTAAAGGTGGAACCTCTGATACTGTCGGAAAGAATGAAGACAGCAGCTTGAAGTTAGACTGCTATAACAGAAATATGAAAAATATGTAGCAGTTGTTTGCAATAGCTGTAATAAGCCTGGACTGCGCAAGAGCAATTTGAAGCACAGGTTGGGACAAAAATGTCCGATAAAGTAATTTAAAGTGGTGACAAACTGGCAATTTCGCTAGTCGCAAAAGGAATTGCTCCCGGTCTCACTGAAGCAGGAGATCGCACTGACGTTCTTTTTAAAGGTCTCGCTAGAACTTGCTGACATCTGCTGGGATCACGCTGACGGTTATTCTAGAGGTCTCGTTGACGGTCTCGCTGGAGGCTCATGTTTTGCTGGAAGTTGTGCTAATGGTATTGCTGCCGGTCTCGCTGGTAGATTTTGCTGGCGATCGCGCTGACGGTCTCAAGCGCTGAAACATAAAGCTGATGGTCTCGCTGGAGATCATGCGACGATCGCTGGATTACACGACGGTCTTTTCGAAGATCACACCGACGGTCTTTTCTGACGCTGACGATCTTATGGGAGATCTCGCTGGTGATTTCCAGCGAGACTTCCAGAAAGACCGTCAGCGTGATCTCCAGCGATACCTCCAGAAAGATCGTCAGCGTGATTCCAGCAAGATCGTCAGCGTTATCTCCAACGAGACTCTTGCAGAAAGACAGCCAGCGTGATCACCAGCGAGACCTCTAGAAATATCGTTAGCGTGATCTCCAGCGGGATCGTGAGCGTGATCTCCAGCGAGACTCCCAAAAAACCGCTCAGCGTGGCCACCAGCGAGACCTTCAGAAAACCGCCGTCAGCGTAATCTCCAGCGAGACCTCCAGAAAGATTGTCAGCGTGATCTCCAGCGATACCATCGCCGCATCGCTAACAAAATTGTCAGCGTGACCGGCAAAAGTGATCTCCGTGAAAGATCGTCAGCGTAATCACCAGCGTGACCTCCAGAAAGATCGTCAGCGTGATCTCCAGCGAGCATCTCATCAGTCAGCAAGAGTTTTAGCGGAGACCTTTAGAAAGCACTCGTTGATGCGATCTCCAGCGAGACCTCCAGAAAGACCGTCAGTGTGACTTCCAGAAAGACCGTCAGTGTGATCTCCAGAAAGACCGTCAAAGTGTGATCTCCAGCGAGATCAAGTCAGCGTGATCTCCAGCGATACTCATATCACCGTGATCGCCATCAAAATTACCAGCGAAACTCCTTAGCAATACCATCAGCTCGATCTCCAGCAAGATCTTTAGCGAGACCGTCATGAGACCTCTAAAAAAGACCGTCAGCGTGATTTCCAGCAAGACCATCGGCAAGAGTTCCCAGCGAGACCCTCCAGCGAGACCTTCAAAAAGACCACCGTCAGTGCGATCCTCCTTGGAAGCAAAATTACCAGTGAGGCCGGGACCACCTCTTTTACGCGATCTTGAGCGAAAATCGCCAGCTTTGTTTACTGTTCTCTTTTAAATTAATTTCATTAAACATTTTAGTCACAACACTGTGCTTCAAATTCTCTCTTCTTTATTTATCTTAGCAGTACAGACTTTGTATTTGCTTACAAGCACCTTTACATCTGAAAACCAACCTTTTTTTTTTTTGACATATTTTTCATATTTTCATGTTGGATTAGCACTCCACTTTTTATTTTTTCTTCAAGCTGCTGCTCCTCACTTGATTGCGAAAACAAAAAAACACTAATTTTATTATGACCAATCAGAACGCTTTGGCTACACCCCATCTTTCTGTCTCTCTCTTTTAAAAACTAAATTCTCGGCCCTAGTAATAA
>NW_025402930.1:0-9651 GCF_020080835.1 Cotesia glomerata
ACTCCTCCCCGCCAGACCAACACTGGGGGTCTCGATTTTCAAAACCCCAAGAGGTACATGAAATAAGATTATGAAAGATTTTACAAAAGTAAGTATAGTTTTATTCGGTCCAGGCTACAGATTACAACTCCTCGTCGTGGTCCAATTCCAGGATGTCGTCATCGCTATCCTCGCCCCCGATCCCGGAGTCCTCGGAGATGAGAGGTGCATGGCCCCCGCAGTACTCCATCGCTGCCCAATTGGGCCCTCTCAGCTCGCCTTTCTTCCTCTTCTTCTTCTTCTTATTTTCGGCGGACAGGGGCCGTGGACGGATTCATGAAGCTCGGGCATCTTCTTAGCCAAGCGGCAAGTCGTGGGACTCCACAATACCTTCAGCCTGGGCAGCCCGTTCCAGTGCCTCCTTATATAGACTCGCCCGGTAAGCGGCGAAGGCTTATGACAGATGGGGTGGACACTCAGTGAACTTTAAACGTAGATGTTGAGGCTTCCTGAGTATCAGCAGCGTGGTGTTGGCTCCCCCGGTAGGGAGTGCTGCAGCCCCTCCGCTTCCAAAGGCACGGGCTCGACGCTTGCCGCAGGTGTTGTGCAGGCTTGAACGGCTGCCGGAAAGACAGAGCTTCTCCTGGGCGTAGCTGCGTTGTGCTGGCTGGAACGTCGTGAAGCATCTCTGGTTTTCACGAACGTGGTCGACGTCGTAGGTTCATTCGGCTTCGCAGGTGGTCGACGAGGGATGCAGTCCTTGGATGTGTTACTGAAGTGTCCAGGTGTAGCCGCCATCACCTGGGACCTCTGTTCTGGGTCTCGATGGTATGTCAGGCTTGGACGAGGGTCCCTGATACTGCTAAAGGTGGTCTTAGCGTTGAGGATGGTGGTCCGGAGCCCTGGAGTAGATACAGGTGGTGGTGTTCCTTTAAAAGTCGGGAGAGGGATGGAGACCCGGACTGGTGTAAGAGACGTCTCCGGACCTCTATCTAAGTTTACGAGCAGCCCAGACCTGCCAAATGTCAAAAGCTCCAGAGGTCTCGGTTCCTTGAATTTTTCTTCTCGTCCTTTTCTGTAGAGGGGCCCTCCCTCCACGCTCTCCTGAGAGTGTTCTTGACGTCGTCGGATCAGTCAGTAGCAAGTTGAACCTTAGCTCTGTGCCGTCTGTTCAACCTGTTCTTGGTTCCTGCTGAGCCTCACACCCATTTCGAGATCTCGGTACAGACCTGGCTTGCCCCTTCCATGGCGTCGATTTGCTCTCTGGACCTCACTCGGCCTAGTAGCCGAGTCCTCTCTTTTCCCTCATCAGTTTCCTTTGGCCTATTGTTACCAACTCCGGAGGCTCCCTCTCAATCGGTCAAGGACCGAGGGTGTAATCGCTGCCGGGACTGGGAGGGCGTAGCTAGGCACCAACGGCCCCTAGTCTTGACAATGCAGATGTCCTAGGTGTCGCTGCCGCTTCTCTCTGGGTCTTTACTTCTTTGGAAATTTTCTCCACATCACTCTGAAAATTAATTTAATTAGTATCAAAAAATTCCCAGCCATTAATTTTTTTTTTTTGTTTTTATTTTTTCAGAATTGTAATTATTTCCAAGTTACTTCTTATTTGCCAATCGATCGCCACGACGCGGCAGCTTCAAGTCGGGTATATAGTGCTGGCTTCCAACAGTTTTCCCTCCGCGCTCATGTCATTTTACTCCTACGACTAGCGGACTAATTATCTTTAGAAATAAACGCAGGCCCTAAATATTTAACCCCAGACTCGCGCTGTACCCCGCCGCTTTATTACTCAGTTTACGATTGGGATAAAGACCTTATCACCGACCGACACCTCCGGGATCTTCTGTGATCAGGTACCGTGGTACTCTCTCTTTGTCGCTCGTTTTCTTTTCTCATGACCGATTCGATTTTATGTCTGAGCTCATCAAGACGCTGTACTCTTTTTGGCCCATTCTGGATTATTGAATTCAATGTCATCTAGCTCCAGATGAGATCAATTGATCTGCCTGTCGTGGTTCTTGTCCATGAAATAAAATAATACGGCGACAGATTTAGGGAGGAGTGGAAGGCACTCGTTATAAGCCAGTTGAAATCCCTCGCCCAAGTGCTCATCCCAATTCCTCCTTCTGGTCTTTATTGATGAAAGCTCTCATCATTGGTTTCATTGCGCGATTGATGCGCTCTACTGGATTAGCCTTGAGGGTGTGATACAGCTATTGGAGAAAACTTCACCCCGACTTCACGCAAGCAATCCTGTACTACAGTGTTGATGAATTCTTTACCGTTATCTGTTACCAGGAATAGTGGGTACCCCCAAAGTGTGAACAACAGCCCTTTAAAAAACACTGCAGTACAAAAGTACCCTTGTTTTGTCGTAGAGGAAAGAAAACTGAAAACTGGGTGTAGAGGTCCTGCCGACAACTAAAACGTAACAGTTTCCCCGTTTTGATCTTGTAAAGGGGCCTGTGACGTCAGCTGCCACTACCGCCCACCGTTTTATTGGTTGTCTAGTTTGTAGTGGAGCTTTCGAGGACGTTTGTCTTTGTATTTAACCCGTTTGCAAATTCCACAGGCTTGCAATGAAGCTCCGACGTCCCTTGACATGCCTGGCCAGTAGAATTTCTGTTCTTATGCGCTCGTACAGTTTATCCTTCGGACCCCAGATGACCCTGCATCTGGTTCCTCTTCATGATTTCTTCTCATGCTGCCGAGTGCTTCATGGTCTCTCAGTATCCTTTTTTTCCACTCTTCCTCGTCACCCAGGATTCTCCTTAAGGGGATCGGGGTCTTCTATAATAAAGACGATCCTCCAGGATTTTCCTTACCTGGAAAATTTTTGATGTTTCCTGACATTATTAAACTTGGTCAGTCGTTCTAATTCGATGTTTTGAATGTGGACAAATCTAGCTGCCTGCAATCTCGTTCTCTAATTTCCATCCAATCTCTCTGGAGAATCATGGCCTCTCATATAGCCGAGAAAGAGCTGCCTGGGCCCTCAAGCTAGTCGTGCCTCGTTGATGCTTGATGGTAATCTCGGTGAGAAAACAGCTCGACTGCCCATATCTCGCCAGGCGTCCGTTCGGCTCTTCAGTGAGTGCAGCCACAACAGAGATGCGTGATCTGCAGACCACCGTGAACGGAGCACCTTCGAGATAGCATCTCAGCTTCCTCACCGCCCAGACTACAGCTAAGCACTCTTTTCTGTAGTCGTGTATCTAGTTTCTGCACGACGGAGCTGACGGCTGAGACAAATAATTAAATGTTCTTTTGTCTGTTCCGGGTTCCCTTTTGAACTAGAAACGCCCTCAAGACCGGTATCGCATGCATCGGTGTATATAATACATACGTCCAGTCGGGTTTAGGAATTGATAAGGGCTGAGCATCAACGAGAGACTGTTTAAGCAACTGGAACGACTTTTCCTCCTTCTGGACCCCATCTCCACTCCGAATTTGCACCTGTCAATTTGTTTAAAGGACCTTGAGCCTTCGCAACATTCTGGAGGTGGCGATGGTACCAGTTAACGAGGCCCAGAAAACTTCGTAATTGTTTTTTATTTGTTGGAGTGGGAAAATTAACGACTGGTGAGATTCTTTCTGGATCTGGATATAACCCAGTTTCGCTTTACAACAGACCCCAAAAATCTCACTTCGTTTCTGCAGAACTTGCACTTCTCCGGGTTGATTAGGAGGCCGAATTCGCAGGAATACTTCAAAAGAAGCGCCAGGACTTTAGATGTTCATCAAAAGTTTCACTTATCGCGATCCAGTCATCGAGGTAAGCGAAAACTTGTTCGGCCCATTTAGTGGAAGCTCTCTTTGGACCAATATTTGGCAAAAACGCGTTTTTATGCGATCCATAGCTTCTTGAAAAGTACTTGGAGCTCCCACGAGTCCGTATGGCATACGTAACCACTCGAATTGGCCTCTACCCTCCACGGAGAATGCTGTTAATGGAACTGAATCGGGTGACATGAGGATTTGATGAAATGCCTCCTTTAAATCCATTGTCGAGATGAAGGTGGCAGCCATGAAGAGCACTCAGTATTCTGAGCATGTTCGGCAGTGGATGTGCAGGTGGAATCGTCACTTTGTTGACTGGACGATAGTCTATGCAGAATCTCCACTTGTTATTTGGTTTTGAGACCATTAATGGTGAACATGACCAGACACTGAAGCTCGGGCGAATGAATTTTTCTCCTAGGAGCTCATCAATCTGTTTATTCAACTCCTCGTTCACAACTGGGCTTCTACGATATGGTTTAATTCGTACCGGTTGTGTTCCTGGTTTTAAAACAATTTCATGTTGAATAATCTTCTGTTGCTCCTAGATTTGACACTTCCACCAAATCTCCCCAACTCAGCCTCCAGAAATTCTTTTAATTTGTCTCTTGAAGTTCAGACATAGCACATAATTGTGCTGACTTCTCATGACAGTTGATAGGTTGAAATAAAGAGACTTCTGGAGAATCCGAAAATTTCCACGTGCAGTTCTTGCAGTCGATTTGAACCTCAAATCTAGTCGCGAGAAGTCCATCCCCAGGACCGAAGACCAACCTAGGTCGGGTAAAACACTCAGGTATTGTTCTCCAGCGACAGATCCACGATTTGAATTATGAAAGAGGGCTCCCACCTCTACTTTTACAAGTAGAATGATTAGCAAAAAGCACTCCTTTCTTGGTCTGATCGTCTTGTAGCTCACCAGCAGCTAGATGTTTGATGTCCTCATACACCTTTTCATTGATGTAAGACCTCTCACTGCCTGTATCCAGGATCCCATTTAGCCTCACCCCAAATATCCATACGGATATGGGTATTCTTTGACGTTTTTCCGGTGGTGACCCGTTTCCGGGCTTTCTGAAAATACGTCTAGAAGCTAACTTGCCCGTGATGAAAGACGCGTTTAGAGACCATTGTCTTGTAAACTATGAGGTAAAAGCGAAGCTTGGTGATGGCTTATTCGTGTTTTGTAGTAACTTGCTGGTTGAAGATACTGTTGGTTCACAAAGTGTTTTCGACTCTCATCTTCCCACCTCAGAGTCTGATGCTTAGAATTTCTGGCTCTGAGTTTTCACTAGAATGTTGTTCTAAGGCAAATATACGAGAATTGAGAAAATCGTCAGATAAATCCGATGGAGGATTTTCTAATAGTGTTATTATTCTCAGCACCTCCTCTGAACAAGGTGGTGTGACCTGATGTTTTTCTTGTATATTGTCTTCAGTGTCAGAATCAAACAGATTGGTTGATTTACCCCTTCCTGGCCCAACAGTGGGTTTATCCAGACGGTATTATATTCAATGTTATCTGAAACAAGCATATTGTCTGTTTCATCCCTTTCTGGCTCCAACAGTGGGTTTATCCAGACGGGTGTCTATTTTACAATTGTCTAAAACAAACATATTGTTCGCTTTGCCCCTTTCTGGCCCACAAGAGGGTTTATCCAGACGGGTATCAATTTCAGAATTATTTAAATTGTTTCCCTGTGAGGTATTCTGAATTCTGGTAAGCACGCGGGAAACTCACGTGCTACCTCTCTGCGTTTTTGAATTTGTTGACTAGTATCTTCTTCAAAAAATTTCTGTGATGACTGGTCCTGACTTATTTTGATTATTAATCGGTACAAATAGAGGGCAATTTTTTCTAGAATGTCCAATCTTGTAACATACATTACAGACCTCCCTTCTGGGGCCTGGACAAACATCAAACGTGTGACCAATTACACCACAATTGTGGCATGGTTTAGGTCCACGTAGGTAATTGAAATCGTAAAATTGGCCTACGTTTTGCACCGGTACATTTAAAGGTTGTACGAATGTTTGCTGCTGTTGTTGAGGAGCAGGAAACTGTCCTGGTGGTTTTATGTTGGATGTTGTAGGCTGATAATTTTGTCCTGGTGTTTTGTTGGCTACCCGGTTGAGCAACAGGCTGTTGTTGCCTCGGATAAAAACCTCGACGGACAAATTGTCTAGTCGTTGGAAACTGGTTGTTAGTACGTCTGTATACTCCGTAACGGTTGTCGTATTCTCCTGAGTTCAGTTGCATGGCATTGAACTCAGGAAGCTCTCGATTATATTCTTCCAGAATTTCCATGTCCTCAGTTGGCTGTTGGATTGCTCCAAAGCGAGGTTTCTCTGAGTTGGTAGGCTGATTAACAGCCTTTGTTTTGGTGCTCGGGCCTTTGGTACACCTGGCTGCCTCGTGTAACACGTTCAGCAGGTCCTCATACGTCGAGACCTGTCTTGAAAATACCATGATTCTCAGCTCGTCAATCAAATTGTTTCGAATACAGTTTACCTGTTCTTGGATTGGTGGAGGAATTTCCATTGCTCGGTATTTTTGTTGGACCTTCAAGACAAATTCGGTGGGATTTTCCTCCGGCGTCATCTTCATTTGGCTAATGTCCATGATCATCTGGTGATCAGTTGTCGCGCTGCCGAAAGTTTTTAGAAATTCTCTCTTAAACTGAGCAAAATTTTTCCCATCTACTGTAATTCGCGTCCACCCAACTGGCTGGTGTCTCCTTTAGTGTGAGGGTGATCACCTTCAATAACTCCTTGTCGTTCCATTCTTCTCGTCTGGATCTTGCCTCCAACGAGTTCACAAAGTCGTTTGCAGTGACTCCTGATCGAGGGAAACAGATGCCAGACATCTGGATACTATCTTTAATTTCCCTCCAGCGGTTGTAGGCAACTTGACTCCACCTATTGACGGTGTTCTGTCTCGTGTTAACTCCTCCAGGTACTCTCGATTGGTAGTTGTCATACAAATTCATCTGAGTAATTAGCTTGTGGTACATTTATATAGGTGTTACTGGGTATATACCCCGGTAACGCCCTAGTTGATCATCGTCTCTGAAATCCAACTCCTTGGTCTATGACAGTATTCGTCGGTGGACGTTGTGTCATATTCACAGGACAGTATTCTGGTTATAATCATCTTGGAGAATAGGGAGAGCTGGAATTTTATTCCAGTATACGTTGCTCCTGTGTAAACCTGACGTGCTAGTTGTTCACGTTCTCGCAACTGGCGTATTTCTTGCTCTTGTTGTTGTTGTTAGTATTCGTTCCAGACGTTCTCGTTGGTTTTGTTGTTCACGTCGTAGATTATCGCGTAGTTCTTGTTCCCGTGCTTCTCTCTCTTAATGCTTCCTCGACACACAAAGAGTTCCAGCAGGATGGTCTATTAGATGCTTTCTGAGACCTCCCTCGTAGTCTATGTTGGAGCCAGGATATGTTTTTGGTCCCACTTATCGTCCATGATATCGTTCATTCGGTCCACAACTTCTCCAAAATGTAACGAAGCGTCTGAGGAACCAGCTGGGTGAGTTGGTGTATTTGTGATTCTCGTGAGAACAAATTACTGTCATCTGGACGTATGTGAGTTTACAGGGGCAGATGTCGGCGTACCACTGGTACCAGGATTTATACCAATAGAAATTCGTTGATTGTCTTGAGACCTGACGGTGTGTAATCCCAAGTGAACCTATATGTTGAGGCTGAGGCCCGTGTTCAGCTGGTGTGACTCCCCCCCCTGAGGTACACAGGCATTATCACTTGACCTGGGTATTTGAGTCAATCCAGCTTGCAGAGCTTGAGTTGATTCTGACCTGGGTGTAGTTGAGGTCGTCTCCCCAGGAGGTACAGGCATTACGCTTGACCTGGGTATTTGAGGGCAACGCTCCCCAAAAGGTCTTTGTTGTTGAGTTGAGACCCGGGTTTAGTTGAGGTCGACTCCCCGGAAGTACAGGCATTACACCTGACCTGGGTGTTTGGAGTACGCTCCCCAAAGGTCTTTGTCCAACGTTGGTTCCGGGATCCACTATGGTACTAGAATGACAACGTACCACGGCGCTCCTACCAAAAGAAACTTTCGACGAGCTTCAATTTCTGGCTCTGCCAGGAGTCCTTGAGACCTTGTTCTGGGTCCAGTCAGCGGAATGCATGTTAAATTTTTTTTTTTTTTTTTTTTTTTTTTTAACTATTTATAATTAACTTATTTGACACCAAAGAATTTTGTCAAAATTCGCAAAATAAAATTTTAGAAAAAATAAAAATGAAATATATAAATTTTTAAATTATAAATGCAAAATAAATTTCAAAAAAAATAAAATAATCTTCAAGTAAATCAAGTTGGATTTCAAAACCAGTAAATTTTCGAAAATTAATTCTCGAAATGAGTTTCCTTTTTGAATTTTCGGAAAAATATAATTTCAGCGAAAAACTAAAATAATAATCTTTCGAAATATATTTTTCAAAATAAATTTTAAAAATAAATATTTTTCAGAAAAATTTTGAAAAATAAATAAAACTCCGAGAATAATTCTTCAAAAAATAAATTTTCAAACAAAATTTCGAAATAAAATTTTCTTAAAATACCTTCCAGAAAAATTTTGAGAAATAATTAATCTTCCGAAAATTAAAATCTTAAAATAAATTTTCAAAAATTAAAAATTTCAAAATAAAATCTCAAAATAAATTTTCGGAATAAATTTTCAGGAAAAATGAATTTCCGAAGATTAAATTTCAAAAAAACAATTCCGAAAAAGATTTTCAAAATTAAGGTTTCAAGATAATAATGTTCGAAAATAAATTCCCCAATAAGTTTGCAATTTCAGAAGAAAAGATTTGAAAACGAATTTCGAAAAAAACAAAATTTTCAGTAAGAGATAAATTAGAAATCTCCGGAAGGAGAAAAAGAAAAATTGAAAATAATTTTGAAAACAGAGAATAAGTTTTTTAAAATTAAATTTGCGCAAAAATCAAATAAATTTTTTGTAAAATGAACTTCAAAATTTAATTATAAAAATAAAATTTAAAATTTCAAAAATGACTCTCAAAAAATTGAAATTCCAAGAAAAATACTTGAGTATTATTTTTTTGTAAAATATTAAATTTCCAAATTATTTTATTTTTAGCGAAAAGAAATAAAAGAAAAATTTTATAAAGCCGGATTAAATTATATAGTAAGTGAGAGAACACTTCAGTATTAGCGTTGTCACTATACTTGCGTGTCAGCTTAACGATGCCGAACGGAGTTGTCCGGAAATAGACAGAGGCGACTCCGTCACCCTTCCAGTAGCAGCGTGTATAGTTTTGTTCGAGAGAATATTAAACTCGCGCCAAACGTACGATGATGAACGAGAGTTGTCCGAAAGTGAGCGCGTCCACCTAGCTTCGGGACCAGCGTTGTGTGTTCTCAAATTTACTACGTAGACAAAAAATGTTTTGGTTTTTCCTGAGTTTTAATTTGTAATTATTATTAATATTATCTATAATCCCCACAGGTGGCTGCTTCACATAGACAATGCTTCAGGTGCCAGAGTCACTGGGTATTTTTTTTTTTTTTTTTTTTTTGTTGTAGATAATATTTTTAATCCCCTAAATAGCTGTGTGTCGTAGTGATTAACTAGCACCAGCTGTTAAGGTAAACCATTTCAGGTTTAAAACAAATTTTAATTTCCTAATTTTTGGAGATTAAGAGAAATTTCAAATATAATTAAATAGACTCAAGTAAAAACTTTTTCAGACTTAAGTATTTTTTCAAACTAAAAATTTTTTAGCTTGTGACTGATTTTTTCTTTAATTAACATTAATTAAATGAAACTTCTTTATTTTCAGGCCTTCCTTCTCTCTCTTTGGGGTTTTTCAAAAGTTGGGCGCCAGTGTAACGAG
>NW_025402931.1:0-1833 GCF_020080835.1 Cotesia glomerata
TTGTTGAGCTCGAAGAGCTCAGAAACGTCATAAGTGCACTTTCAAGCATTTAGGTATGGAATTGGCGGGAAGTTGCAGGGATGGCCTTTAGGGTCAACCGTTTTCCCGATTTTTTTTTATTTTTCATCAAAGATTTATAAATTTGAAAAATAAAAAGCATGTAATTTAATTTTAATTTCAAAGCTCCGGCGCCACAACACTCACAGTAAATGCAATGCATGCGACTTTATTACAGATACTATAGTAAATTTACATATACTTATTTTACATAGAGATGTTGAAGCATGAATTTATTTTGAACCTGAAATATTTTTTTACAGACTTAATCTTGAATAGATTTATTGTACATGGACTTATTCTTGCTTATAATTATTGTCAAATAGAAAAATTTTTCCCATACAAATATTCCCTAGAAATGTATTCAATAGAAATGTCTAACATGGAGTTATTTACATAGAGATGTTTCGTGTACGTTTGTCATTATATACGGGTGAAATACATGTCGCCGACTGTACTAAAAGTACGTATGTTTACGTAGATCTGTTTTATTTTTTCCTGGTATATGAAATAACAGAAGCATAATTACGAAAATTAATGAAGATGTTACTCTGATGAGAAATTTGAATTCGAAAGATAATTTGTCTATAAAAGCCGCTTTATGAACGCTATCTGCAGTATATTTATAGAATTAAATGATGTTACACGCATCACCTCACAATCAATAGTCATTGTCAGTGCACGCATACAGAGTACAGAACGTGAGTGGTTAACGCAATATCGATGCCCTCTTTAGACCTAGATGCTAAATAAAACTTAAAATATTTCAGTAGTTTAGTAAGTCTTCTAACTTTATTTCCATTCTATATTGACTACAAGCAATCAACTACACAATAAAACGTTCTAGATTCTAGTAACTTAGTATTGTTTTTTTGTGCCTACATCAGTGTCCACGCTACGAATTTGATGGCTTTTTACTTTTCCAGTGTTTATTAATCATGAGTTTTACCACGTTTTGAGATAACCCTCAGTTAAAGTGGAATACAATCATTCATGGTAAGAAGCTTAATTATTATGTGGTTTCAAATGTATTTTAACTCTCATGCGACGAAAGATAAAAAAATATTTATAACCAATAAAATACATAAAATCTGAATGTATTCAGTACATTTCATTCAACGAATTCCGGTCTGAGCGGTTTAATCAAGAGTAAATAAATAATTTCAATTGTTGAGACTAATTGATTCAAGAGTATATAAACTTTTAAAATTTTTTGGCGTTTACTCTTAATTCTTCTTCGAACGAAATCTTCGTTTTTTTTACAGTAATGGTTGTTTTCACTTCTCTAAACAACAAAGGATACAAAAATTTTGAGAACAAAAATTTTTTTTTTTCAAAATCCTAGTGTTTCAATGCCATTTTGAGAAAAAAGACTTCCATATCGAATTCGATTAAAATGTTTAGATTTTTTAATCAGCCATAAATTTGTCAAAAGTTACCATTTTGATGTTGCTTTTTCTATTAGAAAAATTTCAATTTACTTCTCGATGATTACCGCGCATCACATGAGCTCATTTTTTTTTAATTCATTAAATTTGTAAATTTATGAATTGGACGAAATTTTCGTTTTTTTAAAAATAGCTGTTTTATTCAGAATTTAAATTTTTTTTTCCAAAATTTACTGAATGCTATAATGTTTATTAAAGTGTAAGAGTTCTTAACGTCTTTCTTGGTTAAAAAATAGAAATATATTTTTTCGATATCACATTCTGAGGATATTCAATTGTTTAATGTAATGCCGGGAAAGTATACGGGTCATTCCACCAAATAAGAACA
>NW_025402932.1:0-1833 GCF_020080835.1 Cotesia glomerata
AAAAACGACACACACACACACACACACACACACACACATGGTGACAACCTCGCGGGGATAGTCAGGGAAGCTCATTGTGATCTTCAAACGTTGAGATCTGATGAAAACTCGATTTTTGTGAAACGGGGTGGAAACAATAACTTCCCGATTTTTTAAAATCTTCGATTTTCTTAGCAGGAAGTTAAAAACACCTTTTTAGAAGGCAATAATGTCCTAAATCTATTTTTTATTGTATTTTTGCAAATAACGGTATGGGATCTACTACAACAAATAGATATTCAAAGAAATCTACCTAAAAGATAGGTTTTATAACAGATAAAAGTCATTTGATGATCGAAGTTAATAATTGATTTATTCTTGATTTTTTTCAATTTTCTCAACTACACGGAAAAAAGAAAACTCGAAAAATTACAGTATATAATCCAACGTGGCGCTTCGTGATTAAAAATGAAAAAATTACAGTTTCAGATTGTAATTATTACAGATTTTATAAGAATTACATTAAAGAATGTAATATTTACATTGAAAGCTCTGAATAGTAAATTAAAAAATTGAATTTAGAAAAATGTTAGTATCGATCCACACAATGAGCCCACAAAATTAATTTAGCAGATATTTAATAATTTGTAGAATTTTTTAACAAAAAAATTATCGCAAAAAAAAAATTAGAAAAAATAATTGAGATGTCGAAATTTTAACAAATTATAAATGCAATTTTTCATAAAAAAATTTGTCGAAAAAAATTAAATAATTATGAAGTGACTGTTTACTTTAAAGTTATAACTTTTGTTAATTATTGATATTTCTCTGTAAACCTAGATAGCTAACAATCATTTTATTTTTAATATTTTCATTAGTTATTTTCTAGTTAAATTTCGTTTATAATAATCTGATAATGCAATAAAAAATGACATTAAAATTAGCAGAAATTTTACAGTTTTTTAATGTATTCGACAAAAAAATTTCTTCCAAAAGTTATTTTAAAAAAAATTGCATTTTTTATTATTTTTTTATTTCTACATGTCAATTTTTTTTCGCTATGATTTATTTATTAAAAAAATTCTTAAAATTTTTAAATGTATGCCAAATTAATTTTCATAATAAAAAAAAATTCTACACTTAAAATTATTTTCGAAATAAATTTAAAAAAAAATTTTAAAACCAGTAAAAAATACAACCAAGTCATGTGATTATATTTAAAAATTGAACTACATAGCATGAATACTGAATTTTTCCGATGAGGCACGGGACACGGGTCTATACATACACTACACCCGTGCAGATATTTCACACGCACGGGACACGGGTACGAATACGGATACAGTTGTGGGATAGACCTGTGCCCCGCGCCTCATCGGACAAATTTTCACACTCAAACTTTTTACAGTCAACGCTCTATGTATTTGACTCGCCCGTACAGGACCATTCTCTGTATTTGACTCGTCCTTGTCCATAAGAGCTGTGTAAAATCGTCAAATACAGCGGAAGAATGTGGTCAAATACAGAGAGCGGTCAAATACAGAGAGGTCCAATACAGAACACTATATAGAACACTATTTTTTGAATTTTCAAACCGCAATAACTTTTGAATGAATGAACCGATTTTCACACGGTTGGCGGCATTCGACGCAGTTTTTTAAATTCTATGATACATTTTTAAACACAAATTGATAATACCGGAAGTTTCGGTAGAATTCGAAAAAAACACTTTTTTCGATTTCTTTCGTCAACGATAACTCACGAAAGAATCAACCGATTTTGACCAGATTAGTGGCGATCAACGTGGTTTTTCGATGTCAAGAGCTGATTAGTTTTCGGAATTGAACTTGAGTT
>NW_025402933.1:0-1832 GCF_020080835.1 Cotesia glomerata
TTTAAAGCTTATTCCATTTTTTGGAGAACCGCCTAAAAATATCAACACCTAAACTCACCTAATTCTAAAAACTCTTTATAATCGTCTTGGTCATGCTTTTCCTGAAATATAAAATTTGTAATTGAATTTTGAAGATCTGAATCAAGATTTGTGATTAATCAATAAATTAACCGCAATTATCATTTAGAATTTGAAGAAAACACTATAATCCGGTTTTGAATGAGTACTATGCGAATAACGCTACTAAGTCAGAAAATTAGGAGAGTAAAATAATTTCCAATTTTTTATAGTGAGTTCTGAAAGGATGTAACTTTATTAAAAGCTGCTATTTTGAGATGAAATAAAGCATTTTAACTCTTAAATTTTCTACTAATAAAAATGAGACACAGAATTTTTTCACAGGTTTTCCTTTCATCCCGATCAGAACTAATATTAATCAAAATAATTTTTAAAATTTGTTGATTTTCAAATCTATTTCTGAAAGAGGTTCATTTGACCAAAAAATATAGACGAGAATTTTGACAATGAAAAGAAAAATTTGATAAGATAATAATAGTGCTCGATAAACAATTACGATTGTTATAGAATATTTTGTAGTTGGTATATGATCGTCGATGTTTGTCTTTAAGTTCATTATTGCGAAACCATAAAGTACTCTCCAAAATAACCAAAACGATGACCTTCTTAAAACTAATGTACAAATGTCAATAATTAGAAAAAATGATTATAATTTAAATACCTGTAGTCGATCAATAATGAAACTTATTATTTCTTTTTTTTTTTTCGTGAATTTTTTCATTTATAATTGAATCCTAAATACCAGTTTCAAATTTTGTTTTGTCTATGTTTTTCCAATTATTTTGGAATCGTACAAAAACTGCTGCATTAGGAGAACTTACTCCTGGCCAAACAACTTCGACAACGCTTCTTAAAATCAATCCATACACATGATGTCGACATGCCAAAATATAATAATGGCTTTTTGGTACTCATTTTTTCTACTCTGGCCGCATTTTCCTTTATCAACTCCTTAAATAAAAATGATTAAAAATATTAATATTACCAATCATCAGCCGGAAGTATAAACTATAATATCGAAAAATATATTCTTGAACCAGTATTAAAAGTAAGTTGCATGCAATGAACATAAATGACAAGATCTGAAAAATTTTCTGCACACAAGGTTAGTTTCTTTAAAGTTGTAACTTGATGCCAGTAGAAAACGAGGCATTGGAAATATCATGATTCTGGTTTGAAAAATTTTAAATAGGCAAATTAAATGATATATTTAAGAACAACCGTGTCGTCCCGAAGCAACAATATTACAACTTTAAAAAAGCTTTTTTTATATGCGTCATTTTACCAAATAAAATCGATTTAACTCATATTGGAGCTTTCACAAAATCAGACGTGATTTTATTAATATTGGTACTTATTTGCATAAGAATAATGAAGAAATAACAATATTTAAAAAATGAATGAAATTTTAAAAATCATCACTCAATTGTAAGGGCTCCAATTTTTAAAGGATTTTTCTCTCTCTCTCTCTCTAATAAAAAAAATACTTTCAAAAAATTTTAAAATAATAGGTAAAGATTGTCTTGTCAAAATGACATCGTTTGGTGGAATGATCCACATATTTTTTCGGGAACAGGTGAATGTTGTTTACTAATTCATTTACCTGTATTTGTCGCACATGTGTCAAAGCACATAGCTTTAATCCGATCTGAAATATTCCACTCATTTATGGTTTCCTTGATGGCGATTGCTTGGTTTAAACCAGTCCCACGGTCAAGTTTTGGTACTCCCAATAACTGCTGAGTATTGACACC
>NW_025402934.1:0-1830 GCF_020080835.1 Cotesia glomerata
ATAGTACGTTTGCGTGCTATAGTTAATTGCATGCTATAGTAAAACCTGCTCTTTTCTCATCAAAAAATATTCAGGATCTAAAAAACGGCGTTGCTATAGTTTCTGCTAGTGAATTTATCGAATTTTAATTAAAAAATTAATGACTAGTGGACTATAAATTAATTGAATTAGCAATTCACACCATATAGAATACATATTTATTATCAATTGCATCAAACAGTCAGTTAAGGTGGTTTAATAATTTTCAAACCTCACAAAACCGTTCTGCTTACGGTAAACACATCGGTAGTCTGGCGCTCCGTTTACAACGGGATTTTTGAACGGACCTTGGTGCCAGATTCTACCGAATCTGTGGATTTATGTGATTACCTCATAGGAAAATTAAAAAACAAAAAACTTCTATTTCAGTCAATTTATAAGACGTTATCACGTTAAAAATTGTTTGGGGTCGACGAGTAACAGAAGGTTGGCATTTTAAAGGGTCTAGGGTTTTGCTTATCAAATAAGTTCCCGTAATATTCTTATGCCTACTCCTGGAACCATCGGACACCTTAAAAAATTGGTTAGGGTTGACGAGTACCAACCCGTTGAAATTTTGAAGGGTCTAGGGTTCTAATTATCGAATAAGTTGCTGTAGTATTGTAATGCCTACTCCTGGAACCACCGGATACCATAAAAAATTGTTTGAGGTCAACGAGTACCCGCCCATTGAAATTTTAAAGGGTCTAGGGTCATGTTTATTTAATAAGTTCCCGTAGTATCCTCATGCCTACTTTTGGATCAACCGTATGACTTAAAAAATTGTTTGGGGTCGACGAGTAACAGAAGGTTGGCTTTTTAAAGGGTCTAGGGTTTTGCTTATCAAATAAGTTCCCGTAATATTCTTATGCCTACTCCTGGCACCATCGGACACCTTAAAAAATTGGTTAGGGTTGACGAGTATCAACCCGTTGAAATTTTGAAGGGTCTAGGGTTCTAATTATCGAATAAGTTGCTGTAGTATTGTAATGCCTACTCCTGGAACCACTGAATACCATAAAAAATTGTTTGAGGTCAACGAGTACCCGCCCATTGAAATTTTAAAGGGTCTAGGGTCATGTTTATTTAATAAGTTCCCGTAGTATCCTCATGCCTACTTTTGGATCAACCGTATGACTTAAAAAATTGTTTGGGGTCGACGAGTAACAGAAGGTTGGCTTTTTAAAGGGTCTAGGGTTTTGCTTATCAAATAAGTTCCCGTAATATTCTTATGCCTACTCCTGGAACCATCGGACACCTTAAAAAATTGGTTAGGGTTGACGAGTATCAACCCGTTGAAATTTTGAAGGGTCTAGGGTTCTAATTATCGAATAAGTTGCTGTAGTATTGTAATGCCTACTCCTGGAACCACCGGATACCATAAAAAATTGTTTGAGGTCAACGAGTACCCGCCCATTGAAATTTTAAAGGGTCTAGGGTCATGTTTATTGAATAAGTTCCCGTAGTATCCTCATGCCTACTTTTGGATCAACCGTATACCTTAAAAAATTGTTTGGGGTCGACGACTACCAACCCATTAAGGTAGTTGTAGCGTGATAGGCATTTCAACAGAAAATTATGAAATTTTTTTTATTGAAAGATAAATATATTAATAATTCACTACCAAAATTTCAGATCAATTGACCCCACCGTTTTTAAGCTACCACTTGAAATTGCATCTTTTACACGTAGCGGTAGCAGAGAGATGATAAAGTTAGCATGAAAACCCTATTGGCCCACTCGAGTGGTACGGAAGATTTCATACTAACTTTACCAACTCTTTATACCTCTGACGTGTAAAGATGCTGTTCG
>NW_025402935.1:0-1829 GCF_020080835.1 Cotesia glomerata
TGAAAATATGAAAATCCAAAGCACCGACGGTTTCTGGAGATGGTACCCGGAAGAAGCGAGGACCACTTCAATTTTTGGCGCGCGAACCCTAATTGGTAAATACCAAAAGCTGAAAATGATACTATTGTGGTAAAATTTAGCTTTTGCCAAGGTTGTAATTCGTGGAAAGTTGCAGCAGAACACAGATCCCTCAAGCTTTCATCAAGATTGGTATGAGGAACACACGATTCATGCACCATCAATCACCGGGGAAGTGCTGGAAAATGGAGGTAGATTCTATGGTTGAAATGTTCAATAGATCGGTCGAAAAAGCACGGAGTGCGGGCCATATTGGAGATGGAGACTCCAAGACATTCAAAGGTATTCTTGATATGGACCTCGTATGATAATAATCCAGTTGTAGTGAAAAAGAGCGTGTTAGGCATGTCCAAAACGTATGGGCGCCAGGCTCGGTAAAGCAAAGAAAGACAATAAAGGTATTGGCGGCGAAGGAGCTGGTAAATCAACAGACAAAGCTGGTTAATGAGCTAAGGCTACGGTCTGGGAATTCGTCGGCATCTCCGACTGTGTGCAGAGTATGAAAAATGAAATATAGCTACTGGTTACCATCGGAAGTTCAAGCGACGAGGATCCGCCACACATGGTCTGCCCTACTGGTTCATCAAGTTGGTGCAATGGCAACAAGCCGCAGCCACCAACACTCTTGAAGTTGCTTTGTCCGCGAGCAACCTCCTCTGATGTTAAAGTATTGGATATACTATTAAGCCCATTTATGGCCTCAGCTTAACATCTGATGATTTATTAGAACGATGTTTAGGATCTGAAAGACAAAATAATAATGAATTCCTCAATTCATTGATATGGACTTTTTGCTCCAGTTATTATTCACGTTGGAACTCAAAACTATCGAAATTGGTAAAATCATTTTAGCCGGTTGCTATTTTTAATGAAGGATTTTAAAGATTTTAAATATAATGGCAATTCCCGAGCATCATCGTTGGTACCCGGAAGTCTCACCATCATTTGTTGTTAGAAGTAACGAGCTAATGATTGATCAGCTTTCAACTACGAGCTTCTGCTGCTTCAAAAGCAGGCAGAACAGCCTGTTTAGAAGATAGAAGTTCGTAAAATCTCGATTTTGAGAAAGAAGAAGGGTCCAATCAATGGATATGGAATCGCCGATTAATCCAAAGTGAATATTAAACATAATTATCTGAGTTATTTAACTGGAAATCTTTCTCAAACTTCAAACGCGTTTTTCTCAAAACTCCTTTGTTGAAGTGGTTGACACGATATCTCAAGTTATATCTGACCAATTCCTTTGAAATTTTGTGAGAATCTTCTTCATACATCTCTTTATCACTGGAGCTACGGATTTTGAAAATTTTTAATTTGAAGTATTTTTAAAAATTCGTAAAGGTCGAAAACAGGGTAAAAAATTTTTTTTTCAAGTAGACGCCATTTTGTGAATTTTTTTTTTTTTCGGCCAAAATTCAAGATGTAGCGACATCTTTACTAATTAAGAATTTTGTTTGTTTGTTCGATTTAGATTACTACAAGGGGTTGGAATCATGTCAAACCAGGGAGCACTGTTTGACTAGCAACCCCCGTTTCAATCGACCTGTCACTGGATGAATTTCTTTGACTTTTTTTTTTTAATTTTTATATACTTTAAAAATCAATAAATATTATATAAAAAAATGGATAGTAAAAATGTTTTAATTTTTTTTTTATCCTAGTTTGAAAAATACCCAAAAAGTAGGGCTCTAGACCAGAATACCCCTTAACTGTCCAAATCTATCTATATATATATATATATATATATATAT
>NW_025402936.1:0-1827 GCF_020080835.1 Cotesia glomerata
GCAAATCGTCAGCAAACGCAACAAATTTATTCCCGTGTTCTGTCTGTTCGAGTCTCTTAAGGAGATCGTCGAACATGATGTTCCAAAATAATGGTCCTAGCACTGATCCTTGCGGGCACCCTCACGTTGGCGTTTTCGATTCGCTACCAAAACCCCATGACCGCGCGACCGATCTGTCCTCAAAGTAATTCCGAATTACCGCGTAAATGTTGCTAGGGTAGCCTCTGGCCTCGAGGCCCTCGAGTACTAACGGCCACCACACGTTGTCAAAAGTGCCAGAGATATCGAAGAGAAGTCCGACCACCAGTCTCTTCTCTGAAGAGTCTACCAATCGGCGCATCTCCACAATGGCCATAACACCGTCGACTTTTTTGGCTGTGAGAAGCCAAACTGTCGGCCTCGAAATAGCTCCTCCGGCTAAGAACTGTGGTGGTAAGTCGCTCTTTGATGAGCTTCTCGAACACCTTACCTAAACCCGAAAGGAGGCAAATTAGGCCGATAAGATTTAGGGTCATTTGCGTTTTCTTTGCTCTTGGTGCTTTTAACTAACATTATGATTGCCCCCTTCTTTCACTCTTTTGGGAATGCTCCTAGCACCAAGCAAGCATTATATAGCTCTAAAAACAGTTCGCGAAGGATAACCCCTGTGCGTTTAACTACCTCGTTTTCTATTAAGTCCGGCCCTGAGGCCTTCTTGTTTTTCAGTGTTTTTAAGACCTCGTCCAGTTCGCGCGAGGTGAACGGTTCGGCGTCCGCGGTGTCAGGTAGTAAAATTGTGTTGGCTCTAATCTTTTCCTGATCGGGGGTTTCATTGTCCTGGTCATCGTCTACAATATGCGTCTCGAGAAAACACCTGGCTGTTTCCTTAAAGTTTTCCGTGGATGCTCCGTTACGATTTAGCGTGCGCATTGCACTTTTGACTCTAACTTTTTCTGCGCAGGTTCTGTAAATAGGACCCCACTTTTCTTGATTAGCTTTCTTCGTAACGAAGTCCCGCCAGCTGCTTTCCCTCGTCCGCTTTATGTCTGTCGAGTATTGTTTCCGTAGTGTTCTGTATTTGACGCTTAGGGTATTTTTAACTAAATCGTCCCTTTCCCTTTGATATACCCGTCTGGCTTTGTTCACCAGCTTCTTCGCGCGTGTTAATTTCCTGGTCCACCATGGGTATGATTTTACATGGGTTTTCCTACGCAGAATCGCGGCTTCGCAAGCTTCTAAGATTGATTTGCCGAGTGCAGAAGCATACCTTTCCACGTCCTCAACCAATTCCACTCCAAGGCCATCAAGGTTTGTGCACGCACACGAGAAAAGGATTTTCTCTGTCAAACTTTCTTCCCCACTGGGCCAACGTTAAGTTGAACCTCTTGAGGGTCTGCCCTGTGCGCCATCCTTTCTCTCTCCCGACTTAGCTCCTAGAATGATCTCGATCGGGTAGTGGTCAGTATTCTGCACCGCAACTTTCTTTTTATGGACCAGTTTTAAAGAATGCTACTCGCGAGTTTAGTGACGAGTGTCACATCGCCATATACGAACTCCCGTTAAGTTGATTCAAACGTCGGACCCTCACTCGCGTTGTTGATTATTCCTCTTAACTCGTGTGCGTCAACAATTGTTTCTAACTTTTCGCCACGCGCGTCGTCAGTCTCGGCTCCCCAACTCACCGATACCGCGTTCGCGTCCATTGATTATTAATACCCGTTTCCCTCTCAGTTTCAGACCACTTTCTCTGGGTGCTTTCGCATGTCTATTTCTGCCTCGTACTGGAAGCGCCGAGACTACGAAGAACGATGTGTCAGGTCCCATGATTCGAGCGCATACGCAGTGGGT
>NW_025402937.1:0-1825 GCF_020080835.1 Cotesia glomerata
CAGATACTTTATTTCTACAGCTGGACGCACCCGCATATAGGACATATAAATAATTGATGTAGTTTACGTTGTTATCGCTTTACATGCAAGCTAATTAGAGCATTAACTTATTTTTGGTTGATAAAAAGACCTAATTAAGTAGTCTTGATTAGAAAACATTGTCATTAGTATGTAACGAGTCCCTGTTATGTTAATTAATTTCAAAAACAGGAAAATCATTAATAGAAGAATCGTTGAACCATAATCAATTATAAGTAAACTACTATTTTCCTTGAAATTGTATTAACATCCAATTATAGTCCTATGGATTCACCAGTTGAATAATGTTTCACATCTTCATTGTTTAACGATCCGTTTAATGATTCAATACCACTTGAAAAGTGACATCACTTCGATGATTCAAGTGTGTTGGTTCTTTATTCATAAACATCATGCGATCAACTATCAAATAAAACGTTTAAATTTATGGGCCCTGTTGCGTAATTATCAAGTATTCGCGCCAGAACACTTGGTAACTTCGCAATCTACTACACCAGAGGTGCTGCTACGGACGCGCCCTCTGATTCTCGGGATTCAGCTACGCGCCTATTTTTTATTATTAGCCTCCACGTGCTCCAGCTCAATGATCCAATTGTGAAAATCAATTAAGCTCAATCCACGCCCTGATTCAAGTCACAAGGCCAATCATCGACAATTATTCAGTTTGGCAACTCAGGTATTCATTAGAGTATTTATTGATCGAATTTATATTAAATTATAATCCGGTTGACATCATGCATACTCTAACCTCGTGCTGGCTTCTCCATGCCGAGTGTTATTTTCCACCTTTAAAAATCCATCTACATTTTGCATTCATACAATAATTAATATTTATACTCTGCAATCACAAGGAATTAAATAATATTCATTAACATTCCATTGATCTAATGACTCATCAATTTAACAATCGATAATTAGTTAGTCATCCCTGGCTAAGGTGATATCATCACCAACCCAGCCAGGTATGCCCATAATCTCTAATTACTTTCAATTATCATACTTGTGATTGCAAAGTAGTCAGTTCACGTTCAGACTTCACTCTGTTCATAACTCGGTTCATCACTCGGTTCATCACTCGGTTCATCACTCGGTTCATAACTCGGTTCATCACTCGGTTCATCACTCGGTTCATAACTCGGTTCATTTATCGTTCAACAGTATTGTCGCGTCATCAAATAATACTGTGATATTACTGAATTAATTAGAATCAAGTGATCTAAACAATTATTAATAATAATCTATATTTGTGTATTAATAAACTCGATATCATCGCTCGTACCAATTATTGTCGCGTCATCAATAATTTTATTGTGATAAAATAATAACTCAACAAATTCATAAAATTAATTTACTCTGAGCTCGTCATCTGAATCTTGTTACAATTGATTTATTCACGCTCTTACTAATTTTATTAATATTTGTGTATGGTGCCAACATATTGATAACTCATTTGCAAATTATAATTACACTATTTTATATGCTTTACTAATAACTATTCATATTAATTAATTACATATTTAAAATAAATCACAAAGTTAATTCCACACTAGTTAATAAGAATCAAACGTGTTCATTAAGTTATCTATGATATTTTATAGAATAAATGATAAAACCACGAATGAGTGTCTAACTTCTTTCAACACCCAGATCCGGCATAAATAAATAATTAATGATAAAATAAAAATTACATTATGTTTCAGACACATGGGTTCGAACCCCGACGAAACGAGCGGAAACGACGAGTCCACACCGGCGCGGCCGACGACCAACACGTTGTTATCGCTTT
>NW_025402938.1:0-1823 GCF_020080835.1 Cotesia glomerata
AAAATTCATAGTACACTGAATATTTAAATCATATTAAATATTAAACTAGGGGTTAATAATATTAAAAATAATATTTAACAAATAATAATCTGGGTCCTTTAGTACAAACTGTCTCTTACACTTTTTTAACACAATTTAAACTAATTTGAACAATGACCAAGAAAAATAAATCCATCCGCCGCAGAGCAGCGCGTTTTGACCGAGTCAATTTATCCGATATCTCCGAAAAATCCCAAGAAGATCTGAAATATTCTTTAATAAATGACTCTTCTGAAAACGGTATCGCAAATCAGCCATCATTAGACGCGACAAAAAAGAACCGACCGATAGTGACGGACGTCCAGGTGTTGGACCCTCCGTTAAAATTAGCTCCAATTCCCCATGATAGACAATCCCAAGCCAATCAAACAAACGTGGAAGACTCCTTACCCCCTGGGCAAATACCATCAATTCTAGACATGAGTTTTTTAACCGCTTCGTTCAATAAAGACAATTTATCTCAGCCAGCAAAGGAAGCTCTGGCCATCACGGACTGTATACACCGGTTGTCTCAACGAGTCGATCAAATAGATGGCAAATTAAGCTATGTTTCACAAGCCTTAATTTCTTTAACTAATAACGCGGCGACTACTAACTATATAAAAGCCGCCATCGATAAGGTATGTCAAAAAATCGAGGCGTGTGAGAAAAACAATCGAGACCGGGTCACGATGATCGATAATCGCGCAGTACAAATGGAAACCCAGCACAATCAACTTCTTGATAGGGTCCAAGCAATTGATTCCCAAGCTAGCGCGGTCCAAGAATTAGAATTGCAAGTCCATGAACTACGGGACAAAGTTGTTAACGGGAACGAAGCAAATTCAGCTATGAAAGGCGAGATCGGGAAAATAGCGAGTGCTACTGAGTGAGAAAAAATGCTAACAAGGGCGCAAATTGCGTTACGAACGACGCTGAATCACACTTCTAGAATTGCCAAAGCAGTCGCGTCGGTACCGGAAATACGTGAAAAATTATGGACTGAAGAGGAAGTGAAAAATTGGTCAGTACTAAATCCCAACTTCATTAGCCCGAGATCAGCTTGCGATAATTTAAAAAATATGTCCGCCAATGAAGAAAGATTATTTCAAATAATTCGAGAAACTCCACGTCGGTGAATCGAAGTACACGTTTCTGGTGCCACCATGCCAGAGCCAACACCAGCACAGACTCAGTTACCAGGATTAGGTGGCTCACCAGTACATCATTCCAGCCGAGTTGAACAGTCAAATAATTCAACAGAGGACCAACTTACCGAAATCTGGCAGGAGCTAGCGAGACTTGGAGCAAAGTACCAATCTCAGGCTCCACCAAGAGGAGCTGGAGATAACACGAGGAGCAACACAACAGGAAATCGACCGCGTGATCAGGAAAGTTTGGTTGCGCTAGAAAAATTGGCGCGCGCTCGAAATCTGAGTTTTCCTGAACAGGAAACTCAGCCTAAAAATATATTTACAGGAATTACAAGAGTTCAAGGCAGAGCAGCAAATACCTGACAAGGGACGCGATCAGTCTAGTAAAGGCTCTATTTGCAAAACGCAAGCCCAATGGTTACGTTTAAATTCTCATAGGTGGGCCATCTGGGAAGATTTTGTGAACGCATTTACAGTATATTTTATTCATCCTAGGGCAGATCCAGAAATCAGTGCAGAGATTTATAATAAATATCAAGCAGCTGACCAGGAAGCGCGAATATTCATTGACGATATGCAGAAACTGTTTATGGAAATGACCAATCCTCCATCAGAAGAAGCCCAAGTAAGTATCATCGCCCAGAGACTAAC
>NW_025402939.1:0-1821 GCF_020080835.1 Cotesia glomerata
GGGTGTACCACAAGGTTCAGTTCTAGGGTAACCGGGCTCTATATCCGCGGACAAAATATCCCCGACAAAAATATCCTTGTCAAAATATCCTTAGACAAAATATCCCTAAGACAAAAATCCTTAGGACAAAAATCCATGGATAAAAATCCGTGGACAAAATATAAGAAATTGACATCAAATACAAATAAATTTACACGCGGATACTCTGAATTGCAACAGTTGTTTTATTGAAATTAATATTTATAGATTATTATCATTAATCATTAATACATTTAAATCATTAATATAAAAATTGTTTCATATACATGTCTGTAAACTCAAAATATATAAATAATATTGTTATTAATTGTCAACATATAAACTGAGAAAGGCGGCAATTTTGAAACATTGAAAAATAATATTTTATAATTGAACACAGTTTCTACGGATTCTCGGTTCTCGGTCACATTTATTTTTAGATAGAAATTTTTTATGAAAATTAATTTTTTTTTAAATAAATAATTTTTTTTTGATTAATTTTATTATAATTTAAAATTAATTTTTTTTCTAGATAGAAATTTTTTATGAAAGTTGATTTTTTTTTAATTAGTTTGTTTTTTTAATTAATTTTATTTTAATTTGAAATTAATTTTTTTTTTAGATAGAAATTTTTTCAAATTTTATTTTAAACGCGGGTAATCGTGTAGCGCTCTTTTAACAGGGTTTTTGTGTGTGTTTATTCGAAATTAGACCAACACAAACGCGGGTAATCATGTAACGCCCTTTTAACATGGTTTTTGTGTGTGTTTATTTGAAATTAGACCAACACAAACGCGGGTAATCGTGTAGCGCTCTTTTAACATGGTTTGTGTGTGTGTTTATTCGAAATTAGACCAACACAAATGCGGGTAATCGTGTAGCGCTCTTTTAACAGGGTTTTTGTGTGTATTTATTCGATAAACACCCTTAAATTATTGAGGGTCAACTTAACACATTTTTAATATTAAAAGTATGATTATTAAATTAAAAATATTATTGAACTTAAGAATATTTTGTCCACGGATTTTTTATCCATGGATATTTTGTCTTAAGGATTTTTTGTCTTAAGGATATTTTGTCTCAAGGATATTTTGACAAGGATATTTTGTCGGGGATATTTTGTCCGCGTGATAGAGAGCCCGGTTACCGTTCACGGGCTGTCGAGGAGGTTAGTATTCGCAGGTTGTTGGCTAGGTTCAAGGTATCCTTCTCTGTCCTAGTCTAACTTCAGGATCTTAAGTCCCGTAGTGAGGTTCCGGTCGACAGCGGAAGGGCTAAAGATGATTTGAACTTTGGGCAGGGTCCGGGCGATAACTAAGGGTCAAATCTAGATTCATAGAGAATGACGGTCGAGTGGACAGCGCGATTTAGTTAGAAACTGCAGTATAGATGCCCAATAAGGGTGAGACAGGGAATTCGAATTCCCGCGGGGAATAAATTTTTTATTGTATCGTGTCGCAGTGAGTAGAAGCTTCTCCTTATCTTCCGCGCGTGACTAAGTAATTGTACGACTCGTCACCGGATCGTATAGATCGCTACGTCCCAACCGCTAGTTCCTGAAAATTGTCTCGTGGGAGCGAGACAATGAGAAAGTTCGAAAAACACCGAGTTCGAGGGTTATAAACGAGTCGGCAAGGGAGACATCGAGACTTTTCCTTTCTGGAAGCCAGTGGCCTTTGCATTTTGATGTGAAACATCTATAGCCGCACGTAAAACCGATATCTGGCGTGGCGACGCATGCCGTAGCGACGCGTCGCCACGCTATATGATGGTATATATATACAGTCTATATATATATATACA
>NW_025402940.1:0-1821 GCF_020080835.1 Cotesia glomerata
AGTTTCCGGACCATACTTGCGTCACAGGCCTGACAACTCTTTTCATCAGGTCCTTGGTCATTTCTTCTGCGGATCCAGTAGTAATCGGTTCACTATTCAGGGCTATTACCAATGTGCTTGTGTCAAAAGACTTCACTTTCCATCCAATGGTATTGAGTGACTTGATTGGTCTTCTTGTATTCCGGCCATGTGATATTTCCCAGAGAGTTGCCTTGTGGTCGCTGGCTGTGTAGATATCCATCACCTTCCAGTCGTATTTCCCACTGATGAGGCTGCTGCTTACGAAAGTGAGATCTACAATAGAGCTTGCTTCTCTTTTAGTATAGGTTGGCGTATCACCACTGTTGAGCTGGACTACATCTAGTGTAGTAAAAGCTTCTATTAGTGCTTTTCCTCGCGCAATGGTCTGCTTGCTGCCCCAGTCTACTGCCCAGGAGTTGAAGTCACCGGAAATCGCGACTGGATAATGCTGCTTGGCGTCCTCGGTCAGTTTGTCCAAGAATTCAGTGAATTCAACAATGGATAGGCTAGGTGGTGCATAACAGCTGTAGAAACGGATGCCGTTAACTGTTGCTGCTACAAATCCGGCATTATCGTTGTTAACTACACTCTGGAAGGGATGTCTGTATGGCTCTGCTATCATTACTAAGTCTAACTCTAGTTCTCTTGCTGTTTGCATAAGCAGATCATGTGCAGCTTCGCAATGGTTTAGGTTTAGCTGCAATATCTTCATGTTCAATTGTTTGTTATCTTCTGGAGTGCCTCTTTAAATACTGGACACCTGGATGCGCCGGCATGATGGGCCGCGTTCTCCGCACTTTGGTCCGCGTATAATACACATTTCGCTGGGTTTTTGCATTCAGCAATCTTGTGTCCCTCTTGTCCGCACTCTCCAATCACATAGCTTTAGACCGATCCACATTGCTCTTTGCACTGGGATCCATGGTGTCCTTCAAAAGTGCCAGCACTTGAAACATTGATTGGTCTCCTCGTAGCTCTGATTCGGCAGTTGGCCCAGCCGATCCGGGATCTTTACCGCTTCCTGCCAATATCTTCCGCGCTGCAGCTGCTGCCAAGGGTGTGACAACAGCTGTCTGAGTACCTCTGTAGGCCTTACGAATCTTAATTGTCCCTAGTGGTATCTCGCAGGTTTCTCCAATTACCGTTTGCAAGGCGGCCTGAATATCCTCCTTGGTTGTGGTATCGTCAAGATCTCGGATTTCGACGTCTTCCTGTGATCCTTTCCAGATTACCTTCGCGTCTTCTTGAAGGATGCCCGCAATGGTCTTCTGTAAGGCTTGGCCTTACTGGACTTTTTGCCACTCATTCACCTCCTTTTTTCCGCCGTTCTGTGTTATCGCGTTTTTCGGAGGACTTGGTTTAAGGTCCTTCTTCTTCTTAGTACGACTGGTCATTGAGTCTGGGGAATTTCGCTCCTTCCTTTTCCCAGGCCTGATATTAGTTCCAGTTTCCTCTCCGTCTTCGACAACTGACTCGACGTCACCCTCACCACTTGTGTCCATCTCTTCGACAAACGTGTCGGCTTTTGCAGGTGAAACTGCTGTCGCACTCGTCTTCATCACGACATTACCGTGTTGCTGTTGGATGTCCTGCCATTCTTTATCCAGTTTCTTGAACCTTCTCAGGGCACTGCAGATGTTCGTCAACTTCGACTTGATCTCCTTGTGGACATTTTGCTTGGTTTGGAGAATGTCCTGCAGTCCACTGACTAGCTTCTCCAGATGTACCAGAGCATCTGTCCTCTTCATCTTTGCACTACATAGCAGTGCGTCTTGCTGGGCATGAGGCCCGTTTTCACTC
>NW_025402941.1:0-9604 GCF_020080835.1 Cotesia glomerata
TATTTATTATCATGCCAAGGCTATAATGGCCGAATGGCAAATACAAAATTACATATTTGATAATATACAGTACAAATAACGATAAACATTATTTATTTAACTACTTATTTTAATATTGATTGATTAATTTTCAATCTATTTCTATTTTGTGTATAATATTTAGATTTTGATTTAACTGAGAAAATAACTAAAAATCATGTTTTTGCTCACATACAAAATTCAATTAGCAATTTGTTGTTATGTCCTACTTTGTTGTTAACAATTTATATTTTTGGTTTATTTCATACAATTTTCAAACAATATTAGATCTTAAATGACGAACAATTATCATATATCTTACAATGACTTTCTTGATATTAGGATACAATAATTTAAATATCTAAATTAAACAAGTAATCAAATAATCTATTCTTAAATGGCGCTTCCAAGACTAGTTGCGTTTTATTATTTCATTTGATAATTCTTCCCAGAGACGAATTGCAGTAACAACAAAAAGAAGTTTCATAATAAATTATTGCAGAAATTTGGCATTTTTAAAGTTAATGTTGTTTTTCTTTACTGCTAGTCTTTCTGATCGTCTTACATCTGTATCTTCAATGAACAATTCATACAGATAACTGGGTTTACCAACAAGTAATAATTTATAGAAATAACAGCCTAAAAGTAGATACAACGACTCTTGATGCTAAGCCAACCTAGTTGCGCCTATAAGGGAGTTATATGTTCATCTCTGTTTTAAGTTGTGAATAAATCAGATAAGAAAAGAATTTAATGAACATTGCAGTTTTTGTCATTTTTCAAAATTTAGAATTTGTTAACACTATAGAACAATGTCAATAATAAGGTAAGATGGTCGCTGTTATAATAACTTCTTGATATCGATCGTATAAAATGTTCTTTTTTAATTTAAGACTATATGGTGCTGAATTTATCTAACTGATTGTTTTTGAAATATGAAGATTCCAAGAGAGTGTATTTGTAATATAGAGTCCTAGACCGCCAAGCCGAATCCCAGTAAAGGGGAATCGCTATACCATTTACAATAATAAGGTGAGTAAAAAGTTAAAAGTTGAATCTTTTTAGTTTCCCACTCGAGCCTAAGAACATATAGCTTTTTAGTCTTTATTACATTGATTTATGAAACCATTATCCTTAGCCTTGATCACTAACAACCCGAGAGCATCAATAGTTATTTGTCTGACAGCATCGTACAGGGTGAGAATTGTGAAAATGGCAGATAAATATACATGTCATCAGCAAATAATCCCGTGTTTTGAATAAATAAGCTGTTTTGCAACTGAATTCATCACTAATAGGAGGAACAGAATGGGTCCTAAGACAGAGCTTGAGGAACACCAGACGTCGTTTCTAAGAATTCAGCTGGTAAGCCATCGTTGCTCCAAACTGCTTGACTTCTATTTGTTAGGTACGAGAAAAACCAGTTTATAGTTTTGACAGAGAATCCAAGTTCTATCAGAGTGATCAATATTACTTTTGGGTTTACACAATCAAATGCCTTTTGTTAAGTCAAAGTTAGAATTAATAATGTTAGTTTGCCGGTATCCATACTACTACTAATGTCATTTATTAATTTTAGTAAGGCAGATTGTGTTCCATGATGCTTAATACGGAAGCCTGATTGAAATTTGTCTAAATATTCATTATCTTCAAGGTAATTTACCAGTTGATTTGCAATAATTCTCTCAAAGCATTTTACTTAAATGGGACGTGTTTGCTATTGGGCGAGTATCTGATAATGAGCGTGGTGGTGTGATTTTTGTTTAGAGGTATGATAAATATTGCTTTTTCCAACCCGAAGGAAAAACACCCGTTTCTAATGATGATTGATTAAAAGAGCAGTGAGAAACATAGATTATTTGGGGAAAAAATTTTTAACCATCTAAGATCTATACCATCAGGACTCCTGACCTTTAGATTTTTTACGGTAATGTGCAGAGCTTTTTGTGAGGTCAACAATATCAATTTTCGACCAATTAAAAGGTGGATTGGACATTACTCCGAATATAAGAACAGGTAGGTTCATTTTAGGAAATCTTGATCACAGGGTGGATGTTTTTCGTACGATATTTGCAAAATATTCATTTTCTCCTGCCTAAGCCGAAAGTTCAAATACAGCGCTTGCAGCCGGAATAAAAGCAGCAGTTTCTATCCTCGGAATAAATGAACGCGCACGCGCAGCATAGTGCCTACATCGGCTCTCACGCATTGTACGTTCTTCTCTTTAACACATACTTTTTCCGTCAGCACTTCATGTTGCGTCATTAGTGCAATATACTATAATTATAATAAAAATAATGTAATTTAGTGATTTGATTTTAAATAAAAAAAATTCATTGTAAAACATGAGTTCTACAGATAGTTCCCTATTCAAAGTGACACTAACGACGAGGCTGGTAGAAGATATCGAGTGGAGAAGCCCAAAACATAACCAATAATTTGGTAGCATCAAAAATCCAGTGCGACGACTATCATCGTTGTTACAATAAATTTATTGAGTGGACAGTGAATAATGAGAGGTAAAGAAATCACTGAAAATGCAAGTTGCTGGTATATTTTGATGAACTATCAAAAAAATCTTGCGCCATCAACGCTTTGGAGTAAATATTCTATGATAAAGTCACTGTTGAATCTTAAGCAAGGAATAGATATCAGAAAGTTTAATAAGTTAAAAACATTTCTGAAAAATCAATCAAAGGTTTTCGGAGCTAAAAAATCAAGAAGTCTTAACACTGGAATGAAATTAACAAGATTCCTTGAAACAGCAACGGATGAAATTCATCTGGCTGAAAAAGTAAAAGTAAAAAACATTTGCATAAAATGAAATAAAATATTTGCACAATTATTTATAACAATTATTGAGATAACTGTTTATAAAAAATTATTTACATAAATATTTACAATTTATCAGAAAATGGCATACCAAAATTAGCTAACATCTGTCAATTTTTTAATTTTATGACAATTGTCATGACTTGTCAATTACAATAAAAAAATGTTTCTAAAAAATTTCAATAATTTTTTTATTTTTCACGTGAAATTTATTTACCAAATTTTTTCATACCCTTAATTACCAGTTCAAAATTTAAAAAATTTATATTGTCTCACAACTTCAGTGTCAATTCAGATATCAATATTTATAATTTATTAACAATATTTTTAATATTTACAAATAAATATTCACATCAATTTATATTTTAAACTCTGTTTCAGGTTATTCTCATTTTCGGATTCTGTGGGGCGATGCGGTGCAAAGAATTTTGTCAATTAAATTTTAACGACGTTGAAGATACTGGGTCTCATTTTATAGTGTCTGTTCGAGATACCAAGAACTACTATCCTCGAAACTTCGTGATAAAAGATAATTTTTACCCCGCAGTTAAGAAATATATCGACTTAAGACCGAAAACATGTACGATTGAGAGCTTTTTCTGCGCTACGAAAAGGGCGATGCATGCATCAAGTAATTGGCAAAAATAAAGTTTGTACAATTCCTAACAGCATCGCAACTTTTTTGAATTTGTCAAATCCTTCATCCTATACGGGACATTGTTTCCGGCGTACTTCTACAACACTGCTGGCGAATTCTGGAGCTGGTATTACAACTATAAAACAACATGGAGGATGGCGATCAAGCAGTGTTGCCGAAGGGTACATTGCGGAATCACTTTTTAACAAAAAGAGGATCTTTGACAAAATTGTAAATGCAGAAGCTATAAAACCAAATGATAATAATCAGTCTGTGACAAATACAACTCAGCATAATTCAAAGGAATCTATTCCTGCTAAAGTTCCACGTAAGATATTAGTCGCGACGACTAATAAGTCTCCAAAAACTTTACCCTCGGTGAAAAAGACCGGTTCACAGACAATTCAAGCAACGTGGCACAAAACATACTACCATCGACTTCAAAATCTTTAAAGAGGTGAAGTACTGTGTCACCAAGAAAGCTTGCCTTTAACACATGATGACATCGAAAATATCGAGGTAATTGGGATTTTGACAGTTCATTTGACTCACTTCCAAGCTTAAATTCTAACTGTAAAACGACATCATGTCCTAAAAAGTAACATTTGAAGGCATAGTACGCAATAACAAAAGTACAAAATCAAAAGCTGGGTATTGAGACTGAAACAAATAATGAAGAGTTGAATGCATTGAATTTAATATCTCACAATCGTCAAAATCGAAAAGTGTACTAATTAATCATCTTACTATAAATTACACTAAATAATATTAGAGTGATATGTTATATGAGTAATATAATGCTATAACTGTGATATGACAATGTTATAGTTTGAAAATTTCAAAAATTATCATATTGTACCAAAAAAAGGTTGATTTACATAAAATATGTTAAATCACCAAGTCACTAGAATTATTCTTATATTAAAATTATCATCTAATATTATTATTAAGATTATCCATAATTATTATGAAATGAATACTTATAATTACTATTAATATTTAACAATATGAATATTTGAAGTTATAACACAAAATTAATTTTTTAATATCTTTACTTAAATAATAATTTTAAATTATTAGTTATGATAATTTTAAATTAAGTCACTAAAATTATTCTTATATTAAAAATTATCATCTAATATTATCATTAAGATTATCCATAATTGTTATTAAATGAATGCTTATAATTACTATTAATATTTATCAAAATGATTATTTAAAGTTATAATAAAAATTATTCTGTTATTTTTCATAACACTAATTATTTTTTTTAATATCTTTTACTTAAATAATAATTTTTAAATTGTATTTTTCTTGACTGGGGGCTCCGCTAACCCTCGGGGCTTCGCCCCTGGACCCCTTCCATGATTACCTACGATGCTATTGCATTAAAAGATTCGCGAACTTTCGGCTTGGCAGGAGAAAAAATAGTATGTGTGACACGGGACGAAAGTACTACATCCTCACCCGCGTGTTTGCCACCCTCGCCTTCGGCTCGGGTGACAATCACACACGCGGGACAGAATGTAGTACTTTCGTCCCTTGTGGCACAATATACTATTAATTCTACCTGATCAAAATGGTTCAAGGGAGAAGATGATGAATTTTTTACAAGACCAAGATGTTTCAACTTGCTCCACACACTAGTACCAGATGGTAGATTGACGAGCGAATTTTTAAGGTAGTTTTCCCGGGCATGATTTAGCTCACATTTTAACTCTTTCCTCCTAGCTTTGAAAAGTACTAACAGATTTGTATCATTTAATCTCTTTGCACGCTTATATAACGCATTTCGTTCCTTACATTTATTTTTTAACTCTTTTGTTAACCACGGATTCGGGGATTTAGTAACTTTGCGTATTCTCAAGGGTGCAAATTCATCTAAAGACGCTAAAACATTATTTGTAAAAATATCAAGTAGTAGATTTGGGTCATTATTATCTAATGAATCTACACCAATGTTTAACGAGCGCATGAGTGAGTTTGCTAGATCATTACGATTTTTATCAGAGAAGGAACGAAATTTTACCTGTTTTTCACAATGCTTCGGCAAATCAATTAAATACTCGCAAACTAAATAATCGTGACCATTTATAAATGGCTGATTTGATTTAAAAAATGCTCCCTGTTTGCATTTGTTATCCATAAGAATTACATCTAACCAAGTCTCACTGTTATTGACATGATGTGTCGCTCCATATGGAACACAATGAAGTGATTGTTCTGAAATAAAAGTTTTAAGGTGATTTGAAACGTAAGAAGAACTAAGTAAATCACAATTTAAATCCCCTGTAATAATAAAGTTCTTAAATTGGATTGCATATTTGTTAAAAATATCAAAGAATTCATTTAAGAGATTTCCTGTTGGTCTTCGATAAATGACGGATAGTAGTATATGGACACCGGACGGTGAGATAATATCGAGTATGAGATATTCAGGTTGATTTAGATGGTCAGAAATAGAAACGTAAAGAACTTTTGCCTTCAAGGAGTTATGAATCAGACAAGCAACCCCCCCACCTTTCATGAGTCGTCCAGTGTCTGGGTGAATTAAATTCCGATCTCTTCTAAAAATAACAAAATCTTTGAGATTAAATACAGAGTTATCATAATTATCTTTAAGCCAAGTTTCAGTTAATGCAATAATGTGAGGTTGAATCTCAGCAACTAGACTTAAAAATTCTGCAATGTGGCTATTTAGACTATTAATATTTAAACTTAATAATTTTAAAGATAAGGATTTTTTAATTTCAGGCTCAGTTAAATCAATATAACGTTAATCAAGATTATGTAGATCTACTTCAGAGCGAATTTTGATTTTCTCTGAAGAATCATCTTTTTTTACAAAAATAGAGCCATCTCGCACCCATATATACTTATATTTTAATTCATTCGTTTTGTTTTTTGCGATTAGTAATAGTTTGTACGTTTCAGGATGTAGAAATTCATTTAGAAAAATGTTACCTCTATAAGAGTCACCGACAATAGTCGAAAAGACTTTTTTGATTGGCAAGATTTTTAATTTACGTCTGGATTCTATGATAAAATCACGGACTTGAGGTGATTTAAGTTTAAGTACATAAGAATGTGAGACAGGTCTATTTCTATCATTATTTATATTAGTATTTCTGTTACTATTAGTAGGGTTTGATTTTTTATCTATTTTACGAATACTTAATATATCTTGTTTTAAATTATTAACATTTAGCACTTCGAAAACTTTATCTGCAATGTCTGAAGGTGATAATTCCGTTGCCACTGGTTCTGGAACACCGGAGATGATTAGTTCAGATGTTTGTTGAACGACGGTCGAGGAAGTCATCGGTGTTTGCGACGTTAATGCCATAATTTTTTCTGATAAAGCTTGCGAATTAGTTATAGTTTCATCTTTTAGTTTTTCAAAGTTCGATTTCAATTCTGTTATTGTTTTGAATTATCAATTAAATCCGAGGTAAGTTTGACTACTTGGTCTTTAGTCTCAGAATGTTTACTATGTAATTCATCAAGACGCTTATTTAAATTGTCAAACTTTGAAGACATTTCATTAACTTTCTTAGTAATATGAGTAGATATAGTTGTCATTAAAAGTGTTAATTTTTCATCTGTTGATTTGTTAAACCAACCATCCGGCAATTCATTTTGCGACTCGGAATTTGTTGCTCCAGAATTTTGTATCACTTGATTTGTTAATTCAGCCATTGTAAGTGAAGATGAAGTTGGAGAATCAAATACTGAGTCACTAGCAGGTGATAATAAAAATGCTGGAGAAGTAGAAGAGAATGTACTTGGATTTTGATTTGTTTTTGAGACTAAAGCTGGAGAACTAGTCGATGATTTTGCTGATTTAAAGCTTGAAGTAGACGAGTTAGTTGAATTCACAGATTTAAGAGAAGCAAGGCGACTATTTTTATCTGTGAATTTGAGTCAAGCTCGTTTTAATAAGTATCCAAATTTATTCCTACAACAACAATCTACACAAAACAACAACAAAATACACTCCAGGCATAGATATAAATCACATAAAAAATTTTAATTATGAACAATTCATCAATGATGATGAAGACCCGGATAAAATTTATGTAGTTGAGTGGCACGATTCAGTAAAAGAACCACTGGGTGGTTGGACGTGCTATAGTGCCCAAGTTATTGCGGTCTCAGGTAATGTTTGAACGTTAATAACCAAGATACTTTTATGATAAATAAATATGATCTATCTATTTTCTATATTTTTATAGATTCTCTAGTCAAGTTAAATAAAAAACTTAAAGCTATTGATGGAATTCAATCTCCTAAACGTTGTGTTGCTCATGAGGTAACTGAAGAAAGTGGACCCAGTAAAAATGACATTCCTGAAAAAAATGAAAAAGCAACAGTTAATGAGCCAGAAGTGGTAAGATAAATTAAACAATGCTTAATAAATAGCATCTTTATAGAATTTTATCATGAAATATATTTTTCATGGAATAAACTGAAGTTCTTTTGCAATTATCAAGTTGTACATACATAAATTTTTTCAGGTAGTATGTGATACTGAAATTGACAAGAGTCCGAAGGTTAAACGTAAAAAATTATTTGATGACAGTAAGGTTAGTTTTACAAATGATAGTTTATGAATCGTATCAATTATCTATCTAAATCCAATATTTATTATCGAGTTCAGAAGAGATTGAAATTCTAAATGATGGAAAATCAAAGACTACTGAATCATTATCTCCTCCCAGTGTTAATGACGGTGAATTTAAAGATTCAGATGTTGAAATAATTAAAGGCAAGGATGTAAAACCATCAGGTACATCTGAATTTGTAACTAAACAAGAACTATCAGAAGGTTGGTAGTTAACTTTATTACATCTTTATAAATACTTACATTAAAAAACTTCTGCTCTTATTAGCAGTATTAAAATTATAAAATACCTTACAGCTATTACAATGGCAGTTAATAAAATTCTGTCAGCAATGCCATCAACATCATCAGCTACCTCAACACTGCGTGCTAATCCGTCAAAAAACTAAACATACACAAAAAAGAAAAATGATATGGTATATTTTTGATTACTTTCTATATTTTGAATTATTGAATAACCAAGGGCGAGAATTATTATAAAAAAGATTTATTATTATTTTACTTCTGTTAAATATGTGGTTGAATCAGGTGAACCAGGAAGAAACATTTTTGTTACGGCTGATCAGTGGAGAGCAGCGGAATCGGCAAATCACAGCTTACAGCAATGACTACATCATTGTTGGCTTCAGTGTTTTCAACTGATGAGCTCATTAGCCAAATGTAACTACAAAGGTGGAGTTAAAAATTCTAAAGATAAGTCGATTGTACACTCTGGATTAGAAAATACTGACAAGTTGAAGGCTATTAAAGCTGTATGATAATTTAATTAAGTTTAGTAATACAATTTTTATCTATGATACAAAAATAGTAAAAAATAACATAACTTAATACTGTTAGAAACCGTCAATAACCGATTCAAACGACAGTTCAATAATACAGAATTCGGAAAATGCATTAATGTCAAAATGCAATAAATTATTGTCCTTAATAATACATCAAAGGTAAAATAAAAAATTTTCAAATTAATTTGTTTATTTTGAGTGTATAAAAAGTAAAATATATTTTTATTATTGCAGAGAGACTAGAAACCAAGTCGACACAAGAAAAAAAGAGGAAGATGATCAAAAAAAGAATAGTAAATATTCAAATAGTTGAAAATTTATAGACACTAAAATCTCTTTTTATTTTTATAAAAATTAATATTTTAAAAGTTTTTATTTTGATTTTGATTTGACGCAGTTTTCAATACTTACTTTTAATAATATTCAGTATTTAAATACTGAATGTTTTTTCTTCTTCAAATTATTTTTCTTTAATTGAAATTTCTGCTTTATATTTTAATGATTAACAGTTTAATAAATTTATAACTTAACGTAATAAAATGTTTATAATTATTCAAAGATTTGAAAAAATAATCGTGATTTGTATCCGATTATATATCCGGATATATGTGCGCTTTTATAAGGAGACAGACATATATGAGTTGCATATATCTCACATATAGTGAGCAGACATATATCCTGCGCATATGGAAGGGGCAAAAATGAGTATAT
>NW_025402942.1:0-1821 GCF_020080835.1 Cotesia glomerata
TAGTGAAAAAAATTCACAAGGCTTACAACGAAAAAAATCCACACGTCAATCGAGCAGCTACTGCCAAATATCATGAAAAAAGATCAAAATCTAAATTATTGTCCTGGACTTCTAAACATTTGTCCGGTTTCAAGTACGATAGTAGAATAAATTATTCGAATGATAAAATTGTCAATCTTGGTCCACGTTCTCCTTGCCAATGGTGTCATGCTCTGAAATGGAAAGATGAGACTCAAGGAATGTGCTGCAGTAGTGGTAAAGTCCAACTTTCTAAGCTTGGCCCCTATCCTGAACCTTTACACAGCCTATTGACTCATCAGGATCCACTATCAGAACATTTTCTGAAAAATGCCCGTAAGTATAATGGATGTTTCCAAATGACATCTTTTGGAGCCAAAGAGGTAAGAGAAGAAAATTTTATGCCAACTTTCAAAGTTCAAGGGCAGGTTTATCACAGAATAGGCAGCTTGATGTCTGAACCTAATCAAAAGCCTTCTTTTCTTCAAATATACTTTGTTGGTGATGAATGTCATGAAAGAGACATCCGTTGTGTAATTTATCCTGGCGTTTATCCGGAATTAGTTCATCAACTGCAGAAGTTGTTACATCAGCATAACAAATATCTTCAGGATTTTAAGGCTGCAATAGATTCAATTCCTAAAGATCAAAAAGACTTCAAAGTAATAATTAATGCTGACAGAAAACCGGCTGGAGAACATAAGGGCCGTTTTAATGCTCCTCAGGCAAAAGAAGTTGCAGTTCTAATTGTCGGACAGGATTTCGAAAAAAGAGACATTGTTCTTCACAGTAGAGACTGTTTTGTCGAAAACTATCCAATGCGGATAATTCCCGTAATTGTTTTAAATTATACGATAAAGTTGGGATTAGGAAATTAAATAAAAATACTTGGATTTTTTGGGGAACAATTTAGAAGAATTTATTTGTCCCCAAAGGAGGAAAACCCAGCTAGGCTGGGAAAACCTCCTTGATGAAATTATACAAGTAAATTGTGTATGTGTAAGTGTGAATGTGTAAAATTACGTTGCAATAACGCAATAGGGTGAGCTCAACCGCCTTAGATAGAAAATTATCGATAATTTGAATTAGATAAGTCCCAAGGTGGGAGCTAGTAATATCTAATCACTTTGAACTATCTCAGAGTGAGATCTATTAATGTTCAATTGTCTCAAGGTGAGAGCAATAATATTCAATTGATAACAGAATGTTAGTCAATTGAGTTTGATGTTTTTCGTGTAGAAATTAGTCAAATGATTTGAAGTTGGAATTTAATTATTTATAAGCTAAATTAAATAAGATCGTAATTAAATGTCAATAACTAATTTAATGTAATTAATTGTTAATATCACGCGTCAATTATGGATTGACTAAAGCCGCGTGGCTGATGCAATCCTTTGTTAACGGTGGCGCGTAATGGCCGCGTGGCGTCACTAAATAAATTTACTTGATTTAATTTATGTTAATTCACTGAACTATTGAACTGATTTAAATGAATTGAGAATTTAAAGTATAATTGAAGCTAATATAATTATTTATATTTAATGAATAATTTAAATATTTAAATGAAAGTGAGATGTAAGTAAGAAATATCAGAATCGATTCGCACAGAGTAGTCGTACTAGTACAGATGTCCAAGCACAACTGTTGCAGCCGACCACGTGAGCCGGCTTCTCTACCGCTAACCAAGGCGCGCATGGGCGACGGCCATAGCGTGATACGATTATTCCCGAGTTTTAACGATTAAGCCCGAAGGCGCAATTCTTCTTATAAGTATGTGACTAGATCCTTTTCCTAGCGGTTAAA
>NW_025402943.1:0-1821 GCF_020080835.1 Cotesia glomerata
GTTGTGTCTCTTGTCCTTCTGGAGTAAGTAGTCTTGTTAGTTTATTTATTTATTTGAATTTTTAATTAATTCTGTAATTGAGAAAAAAAAATTTTCTAAAAAAATGTTTATTTTTCAGGGTCTTTTTGACGTGTTTTCTTGGTTGGCCATTCTCAGAGACTTGTCTGATTTTGGTCGCGAGTTGTGTGCCGGGTACCTTACCCGTTTATGTTCGGTTCATCAATTGGGTGTCGTGATTGGTCGTCTTGTGCGGCTATACGATGTGTCGATTATACGCGTCAGCTTTGTAAGTGTTTTGCGTATTAATTTTATTGGTTTTTATCGAATATTAATACTTGTATATTAATTTTTATTTATTTTGTTTGTTTTAGTCTTCTGATTATTAAAACTGCGCGGATATGTGTCTATAGACACAATTCAACGTCGTCGTGCCGAGAAGGCGTGGACAGATGTCAATGGTTTCACGATGGTCTGGATTTGACTTGTCCCTCAGTTGGACGATTTTGATTATCTTGGCATCTGCTGGATGCATGAGGGGAAATTTGGTGTTTGCCCTCATCCTACTGAGGATTGGTTCCACCCCGCTTGGACTCTCACCTCAAGGTCTTCTCTCCGTTTACGACTTCTAAGTTGATGAACACGAAATAGCCCGTATAAAAAAATAAATATTTTATATTGAAATTATATATATATATAAAAAAAATATTTTTAGCTTGTATACGCTAGGGCTTTTTCTCAATAAAAATTAAATCTAAAAATTTTCGTTGTAATTTTTATTTATTTGTTTAATTTCTTATTTTTTAGTTTATAATTCTTTATTAAGTTTTTTTTTTTTTTTTTTTTTTAACAAATATTTGTCTTATATCTGTCGACATTAATTTTTGCTTGGGAATATTTATAAATCGTTAAAGTTATTCATATTGATAGATTTATTGTCTATTTAATGTAGATAAAATGTATCATGTATTGTATTGAGTAATATAATGGTTAATTTTATTTAATTTTATTTATTAATCTATTTATACGGTATAATTACTTATTTAGAGAAATTTTGTATTCAACATCGTACATTATTTATTATTATTATTGTCCATTGAGAGTGTAGAGAGAAAAAAAAGAATATCAAGAGAGAAAAAAAAATTTTGAATTTATGGGAATAATTTTCGTTTGTTTAATTTGTCAGTTTGTTCGCTGTCAACTCTATCTGTTCCCGATTCTCTTGTTCTGGGTTTTGACGTCATTAGATGTTCTTCTTCTGGGTCTTTTTCTTCTATGTCGACTGTGGTTACCTTTGACATCTTTTGGCTGCTAGTGGTTTGTTCCTTTTCTTTTTCATACTTCTCCTTTGAATGTAGCAAAAAGTTTGTTAATGAGTCCCACATGGATCCTAATAACCATAGGCTCCATCCAAAAACAGAGTGTAGCGCCAATGCGTGTATTACTGTGTCGGCGGCAAATTTGAAAGCTTTTATAATGATACAGCCTGCGATTATAGTTGAACTGTAGTCTCCAATGACGGTGAAAATTCCATGTAATTTTGCTAGCGTATTTTTAATTTTGTTTTCTATATTAACTTCATCGATGAATCTATTTATATTGATTCCTTGGATATTGATCTGTCTGCCTGTTGCTCCTCTGGCTATCGTATTTACCACTGCAGATCTTTCTACTGGAAACATCATTGCTTCTCTTAGTTTACTCAGATCTTCGTTTGAGTACAGTCCACTCTTAGCTAAATACTCTGGTGCGGTGTATTTCCAAGTTGCTTTTGTACTTGGGCTGATTTCTTCTGGTTCTGTAGTTGGCGTCAGTTGAGGTAGA
>NW_025402944.1:0-1819 GCF_020080835.1 Cotesia glomerata
CATATCCACCGTAAAGCTTGTAATGAAACGAATTTATAGCGAAAATGAAAATTCCATCGGATAAAATTTATAAATTTAAGCTAGCTAGAATATTGCAGAAAAATAACTCTTTACAAAATAAAAGGCATTGAAAATAAGAAGAGATTCTTCTCATCAGGGTTCTCATTTTCACGGGTGAAAAACTTCATCTCTCGTCGCGTCGACCGCGGAAATGAAATAGAACAGCGACCCCATTTTCTCGAATTTCCTAATATTTTTTTTTTTTTTTGTCATTTTCCCCTTTTTCTCCCAACCCCCGGTTTATTTTTTCCATCACTCTTTCGATTCCTTGGAATTCTCGTTTCTACTAATAAGTCCGCCGACATTTTTTTCTTACAATAAATTTTTTTTGTTCCCGCTTCCCATTTATTTGCTTCTTTTGTCAAATTTACTGCCTTCTCTTTTTTTGTTACTTTTTTTTTAGTAACTTTTTTTTTCTTTTTATCAACTTGCGTTTTTTCCGTTCGTGAAAACCTGAAGGCAAAGATCGAGAAATTAACTGTGTAACGTGTGTCGATACGGCAAACTTTTCCAATCGTTTACATCCTGACGTGTTTCCTTTGTTGGATTTTTCTATAAATAAATGAATATACGTACAGGAAATTTAATATTTTATTGTTATTATTATTATTTTTATTTAGAAAAAAAATTTTGATTTAAATACCAAATCAATATTTAGTCAATCTAAAAATGGTTACAATTCCTGAAATATTAATTTTATCAAAAAAAGAGACCAAAATTGTAGCTTGGAAAATTTTCTACAAAAATATTTGATACTATAGAACTATCTTCGATATTTTAGAGATATAGTAACTTAAGTAGTGCTCAAATGATAAAAAATAAAAAATCATTATCTAGTTTCTATAAAATGATCGTAACTCTTGAAATATTCATTTTTAGTGAAAATTGTAAGAATCTAAAGTTATAAGTTAAAAATTTTCTACAAAAAATGTACTTATACTATAGAGCTATTTATAGTATTTTAAGAGATACAGTGTCTTAAGTTATGCTCATTATATAATCACTCTAAAAAATATTATAATTCCTCAAATATTTATGTAATAAAGAATTAGCAATCTTGCAGTCACTATGTGACTGCCATGACTTGTAAACTATATATAAATAAAATTGTGCTTGATTAAATAATGATTTTTGTTAAAATGCACTGTACTTTCTTACATATTGACGTTTTTAAAGATATATAAGCTCATCCCGATGTTGAACTCATCAAGAGCTTTTATTTGAATACTCACATGCATTTTTGATATATTTTTTATATATACATATATATAATATATATAAATATATGAAAAAATGATGTGGGTACTTAAATAAATGGTCTTGATGAGTGTAATGTTGGGGTGAGCTTATATCGTTGAAAATATCATCAGTGGACAGAATACAACGTCATTGCTTTATTATTCACATTTTTAAAGATATAAGCTCATCCTGATGTTTCACTTATCAAGAGCTTTCATTTGAGTATCCACATGCATTTTTCATATATTTTTCATATATTTATATATATATATATATATATATATATATATATATATATATATATATATATATATATAAATATATGAAAAAATGATATAGGTACTTAAATGAAAGGTCTCAATGAGTGTAACATCGGGATGAGCTTATATCTTTGAAAATGTCAATATTTCACAAAATATTTGTTAAATTACACTGTACTTTCATAACTATTGATCTTTTTAAAGATATAAGCTCATCCTGATGTTACACTCATCAAGAATTTTCATTTGAGTACCTATAT
>NW_025402945.1:0-1818 GCF_020080835.1 Cotesia glomerata
ATATATATATATATATATATATTATGGTGTGCCAAAATGTAACTCCCGTGGAGAACCTTTTAAAATTGGAATTTTGAGTTTCGCTTTTAACAGGGGTTGCGATTGGGCATTTTCTGAGATATTTTAGTGTGAGACGATGTATTTGATTTTCATAGAATTTTTTAACAGAACCGTAGTTTGGGCATTTCCGGTGAAAATTCAAAATTTGGCCGGAAGTGTCCAATTAAATCTCCTGTTAAAAATCCTATAAATAATCAAATGAATCCTCGCACCCCGAAGTATCTCAGGAAATGCCCAAACACAGCTGCTGTTAAAAATGGAACTCATACTCTCTGTCTCTTAAAAGGTTCTCTACGGAAAGTTACATTTTGGCACACCCTGGGCTGAGGCTAGGCTGTCCTAAAAGTCACGGGACGCCAAGTAGCCTCTGATAAAAAATACCTCTGAGGACAAAAGTCCTGAGCCATTTTCCAATTAACTGTATTGGATAACCAATTATTAATTAAAAATAACGTCTCTTCATTTGATAGAGAGCCGCCAGTGTCCAGCCTGGGTATGTCCCAAACAAAGACACATCTAACTATATGACTAACTAGTTTCTATAGCTACAAGAAGTCACGACATATGGCCTAACACATTCACACGTGCAAGTGTCTTCGCTTGGAACGCACTTCTGACTTGACACACTAGAGCTCTTTCTCTCTAACGCATAAAAGGACGTTGTTTTTACTCTCATTACTAATTATCTATGCGTCTGATTAAAAAATGGCTAAGGACTTTTCGTCTCAGAATTATTTTGTTTATCAGATGTTATAATCGCGTCCGTTACTTTTTTGATACTCTGTATATATACATATATATATTAGGGTGGGTCGAAAAAATCGATTATTTTTTTTTTTTTTTTTCATTTCTAACATTGAAAAGTAAGTTCGTGGTTCAAGAGCAAGTGGGTTATGATCCACAAGAAGAATGGTAAGAAATGGAAAGTATATAAATGCGTTTTTAAGACGCAGAAAATCTGTAAAAATATATTATTTTGAAAAATTAAGTTAATGGGATAGATATTATTCTTTCACCGATGGATTTTCTGAAAGTATAGTTTTTGTGTGGATCATTACCCACTTGCTCGTTTGAAAAATATTGAAAAAGACATAATGACTTCTTACACAACGATCAACGAATAATCGCGTAATTTTTACATTCCGGAATTTCACAGTGAACATTACCTCCATCTCTCAACCCAAAACTCACAGGATTTTACGTTTGAATCTGAATTTATTTGGTTTTGTCTCAAAGTAACTTTTGAACCAAGAATATTGATATTTCATTGAAATTATTGGAATTTTATTATTTTAATCGATTATAAAAATAATATATTTCAATAGCATTAAAATCGGAGCTTGAAACCTCGGAACCTTTCCTTGTAAGTAATAAAAACGGACGTATCATTCTCTTTTTCCAAAAGTAAAGCTTTCTTACATTTATGAATAGGGTAAAAAATAGTTAAAAATAGTTATTGATTCTAGTAATATGAGCTAAAATTTTTATGAAAATATCTATAATTCATGAATTTAATGAATATATATTTGAAAAAGTTATTAGACAATTATTGGAATCAGAAAGCATTGGGGTTTGCTTACGAATATCTGTTAAACGGTTGCAGTAATCGATTTAACATATTAGTCTTTTCTGTAAGGCGTTAATTCTTCAACAAAAATATGGCAGAATCATTTGATAACTATTATTCCCAAATGTGGTAGGAAATTGAAAAAAAAAAATTAGAAAAACGGTAGACCCTAAAGGCCATCCGTGCAACTT
>NW_025402946.1:0-1818 GCF_020080835.1 Cotesia glomerata
TTTTTGCGCCACCCTAGTATATATATATATATATATATATATATATATATATATATATATATATATATAATATATATATATAAGAGAGAGAGCATATATATATATGATATATATAAGAGTGTTTCAAAAACAAACTATGTTTTTTTTTTTCGAAGAACTTTTGAAAATTCTTCAGAGTATCCCTTTAATCGAAGACATTGTGAAAATCTCAGCCCTTAATATTAATGTATAGAGGTGGCTGTAATTAATTTTTTATTTCCATTTAAATAACATAGAAAAAATTTTTTTACTTTGAATTTGCTAGTCAACAACGAAGCATTTTATAGCTATGAGTCGATACATAATTCTTGGCAAAGAAATTTAACGATCTACAAAAAGATTGTCTGAATGAATATATGCGTACAGGAGGAACCATTTCCCGGAGTTATCAGGCCTTAAACATCGAACTGTTTAAAAATAATAATATTTATTTATAAATACGAAAAATCGACTCAAACTCACTTAAATAAACAATATTATATATCAAAAAAATTAAAATGATGCCAATTTCTTTTAAGAGGTTTTGATGAAAAGTTTTATTAATTATTGATTACTGACTAATTTCACTGAACAGCGCTAAAAAAATACAGATGTATTTACGAATTTATGGCTTCCAATATACCTTCAATAGTACAATTTGCATAAAGCTTTTTAGAAACAGCCTCAGAAAGTCTTCTCTATGGTTTTTTACCGTTTGTAGCATGAACCTTGAAATTGTTCTTCACTGTTAGTTAAATGCTGATTATATTTAGTAATTAATGCGGCATGATCCTCTCTCAGCAACGTCATTCTAACTACTTTTAATGCACTAAAAAATCTGAATATTTTTCTCTTTAAAAGCTTCTGTGACTAGCCCATAAAGTGATGTCGACATCAAGAAACTCAGTAGACAATCCAAATCGTTCAAATAATACCAATGATCTTTTAGAAACAGAAATGACTTAGATCTTTTATTAATAACGTATTCAACTTAATTCTTATTGATTATGAAGCGCTTTTTTATTTAATATACTACTATCTCGGGACTTTATAGCAGTTACCATTCTAATTTTTATTTCCAGGGTGAAACTCTCCCGAATCAAATAAAGAAACCAAAGCTGCTAATTCTTCAGAAAGGTGTACCACAGATGATTAGCCATTTTCTTCAGATGCCTTTGAAACAGCTGAATTAATTTTTTCTTGTCGAGAAGCAAATTTTTATCAGCATTAAATCATTACTTGGCGCTGTTATCGCTGACGTTGCTGAAAACCACGCTTTTATGTGAAATTTTATCACAAAACATACAAATTTGACGGACTCCTACAATTTCGGTCTTTGTTAGCTTGTGAATCCGATTTCTAAACTGCTGAATATTTTTAAATTATAAATCGCTTTTGCCATCCAATCTTGCATGATGAACAGCTCCAGGATATTTAAAAACTACTCCGTCAGATGGCAAAGCTCCCAAAAAATCAGAGCTAAGTCCAGAAGCTCCTTATAATCTCCTCTTGGTTGCGAAATCTACAACAACAATAATAATGATTATTTATATTATGACACATACGAAACGCAATTGAAGATAATTAAGAACCATAATCAACATTACTTGTAAGTAATTAGCAATAAGTATTAGGATTTCATCTTTTATATCTGCAAGGGCTTCTTGAACTTCTCTGTCTGAAATCCCAGTAGTATATTTTTGTTGATCAATATCACTCCATTTGTTTTTGAACCGAGTAAAAATCGAAACATTTGGACCTGAAGATGTAGGCCAATAAGTTTCAAATGCGGATCTTAAA
>NW_025402947.1:0-1817 GCF_020080835.1 Cotesia glomerata
CCTTTAGGGTCAACCGATTTCCTAATTTTTTTATTTCAAATCTTATCCATTTATCTACTACACTATAAGGTTTTAAAATTTCTAAAAAAGGTACGCAATAGTACAAAAAAATAAAAACCACGTGTTGGCCAAAATGATTAATTTAATTAAATTTTTTAAACTTTAACATTGCTACTTTTACGCATATTCGCATAATTTGTGTCTATTTAAATCAATTATTTCATATTCAGAACAATAATAATTTTGAGTGAGACCACTTTTTATTATAAAATTCGATTATCAACAAATTTTTATTAATCTAAAAATATTTGATTAAGTTACATATTGACTTATTGACTATTAATATTTGACAATTTTGTAGTTTTTGACTTTGGCAAAGGGAGTTTCCCTGTGTAGCTGGTTAATAAAATTGATTTTTAACTTCCCGCTTAGAAAATCGAAGATTTTCAACAATCAGAAAGTTATTGGTTTTACCCCGTTTTTCGAAAATCGAGTTTTAATCACATCTCGACGTTTTGAGATCCTAGGAAGCTCCCTGAATGTTTTCGCGATGATGTCCATGTGTCTGTATGTATGTGTGTGTGTGTGTGTGTGTGTGTGTGTGTGTGTGTATGTGTGTGTATGTGTGTGTGTGTGTAACCCTTTTATAACTTTTGAACGGCTTGACCGATTACGTCGCGGTTGGCGCCATTCAAAAGGGTTTGACCAAACTTAGATTTTGAATATACTTTGGACCGATTCGGACCAGTAGATTTTGAGAAATCTTAAAAAAAAAACTACAAAAAAACATTTTTTATAATGTGGTTTTTTTGAAGTTACTTTTAAATGGCTTTACCCATCAATTCCAAAATCTAATCAGCTCTTAAGATCAAAAAACCACGTCGATCACTACAAGCCCAATCAAAATCGGTTGATTTGTTCGTGAGTTATCGTTGTCGAAAGAAAACCGAAAAAAGTGTTTTTTCGGAAATACTTCGAAATTCCTGACTCGATCGATTTAAACTTGAAAATTTTTCATGAGGCTTAAAAAACTGCGTCGAATACCGCCAACCTCGTAAAAATCGGTTCATTCATTCAAAAGTTATTGCCGTTTGAAAATTCAAAAAATTGTGTTTTATTAAACTGCTATTAGAGTTTTGAGCTCGAAGAGCTCAAAATGACACAAAAATCATATTTGTGAGCTCGAAAAGCTTAAAAACGTAATATGTAATTTTGAGTGCTTAAGTACAAAATGAGCGGGAAGTTTCAGGGATGGCCTTTAGGGTCAACCGTCGTCCTAATTTTCTTTTTTTCATAAATTGATTCCGTAATATGTGTAGAATGTGAATCTACAAAAAATTCAATTTTCAAATGATTCTAGTTCATTTGATGTATTTAAGTTTACGGGTTAAAACTTTATTATTTTTTTTAACTTCCCGCTAAGAAAATCGACGATTTTCAAAAATCGGGAAGTTATTGTTTTCACCCCGTTTTGTAAAAATCGAGTTTTAATCAAATAAATATAAATAATGCTGTGAAGCATTATCCATATAAATATAAATAATGCTGTGAAGCGAGAAAAAATAGGAGTTACGGTAATTATTACGTGAAGCGTTCCACATTCACGTAACAGGATATTGGTAGGAAAGGATTAAGAAAGGAATGTGGAGAGGATCATCTTAATGTGAGTTTATAGAATATACGGTGTAAGCCCCTGCGCAAAGATGATACGCAAAATCGTGAAGCGTTCCACATTTTTATAAATATAAATAATGCTGTGAAGCGGGAAAGAATAGGAGTTACGGTAATTATTACGTGAATAAGCATCTTATATTACC
>NW_025402948.1:0-1817 GCF_020080835.1 Cotesia glomerata
TTTTTTCTGTATAGTTTTACTCTAAAAGTTCCTGTACTTCAAGTGCATAAGCCATTTTGATATCACGCTTCAGATGCCATAGAGGTGAGTACGCCCGTTATACACTCTTATAGCATCCGGAATCTATAAGGGCCAACCGCGTAAAAATCGGTTCATTCATCTAAAAGTCATGGCAAGTTGAAAATTTTAGAAATTGTGTTGTGATAAACTTTTACCAGACTCTTGAGCTTGAAGAGCTCAAAAGCATAGAAGAGCTTCCTTTTTGAGCTCAGAGATATCAAAATAACAGAAAATTTATATTTTTGAGATCCAAGAGCTCAAAAACGTCGTATTGAGTGGAGTTTTGAGCCAAGAAGTATAAAATTAACGGAAAGTTACATGGAAAATTGATATTCCTACAAAAATTTCGCTCCATATATATTGGAAAATATTTTCGTCAGTATCGGGCTAAATATCTCGTTCAGTGTCTTGCAAAATGTCTCGCTCAATAATTCACCCAAGTCCCATACAAAATTTAAAACAAATCTAAAAACCAAATTAAATAAAAATTAAATAAAAAAATGCAATAAAAATTTTAAGACAAAATTAAATAAAAATTTTAAGACAAAGTTCAATAAAAACTTTAAGACAAAATTCAATAAAAATTTTACAACAAATTCAAAGAACAAATTCAATAAAAATTAAAAAAAAAAAATAAGGAAAACGGTTGACCCTGAAGGCCATCCCTGTAACTTCCCGCCAATTCTATACCTACTGAACACTTGAAATTGCACTTATGACGTTTCTGGGCTCTTCGAGCTCAAAAATACAATTTGTGTATTATTTTGAGTTCTCCGACCTCGAAGAAATAGCTTTGGTACGCGTTTAAGCTCTTTGAGCTCAAAAGTCTGATGGGAGTTTGAAAAAACACTATATTTCAAATTTTCAAACCGCAATAACTTTTGAATGAATGAACCGACTTTTACGTGGTTGGCAGCATTTAACGCAGTTTTTTAAGCCTCACAAATTCTTCAAGTTCAATTTGATCGAAATAGGAAATTCGGAGTAATTCCGAAAAAACACTTTTTTCGGTTTTCTTTCGTCAACGATAACTCACGAACGAAGAATATATGGCGAGGCTTTCGCCTACCTCCGAAGAGGCCGTTTCCTGGGCTCAAAAGAGCTATACACGCACGTATATTTGTCCTACTCCCACCATAACGAGAACACAGCCCAGTTCGCGGACAAGGAAAAAGCCGCCGATTCTCTAACGTGTTTATACACATTTAGTTGAACATTTTGCAAGAGTTGCGTATAATTGTAAGTGTGTGCAACTCTCATCGACTCCTCTGGCAACTCATTCCCTGTAGGCACATCAAGATGTACCCACAGGATACGAGCAGTATCCAGCGGGGACCACGGGGAGGCGGAGTCGATTGAAGACCATTTTGTTTGTGTGATGTGTTGTGTGTAAAGTATGATTTTACGTGTAAGTGTTTGCGTGCGTAGGGTGCCTGGGCACTTGATAACTCACGAACGCATTAACCGATTTTGACCGGGCTGATGGTGATCGACGAAGTTTTTTTATGTTAAAAGCTGATTAGTTTTTGAAATCGATCGATGAAGCCGTTCAAAAGTTATTCCAAAAAAAACCACTTTTGAAATAATTTTTTTTCGTAGTTTTTTTGAGATTTCTCAAAATTCACCGGTCCGAAACGGTCCAAATTGTATTTGAAATCTGAATTTAGTCAAGCCCTTTCGAATGACATCAACCGCGATCAAATCGGTCAAGTCGTTCGAAAGTTATGAGAGGTTTACATGCATACATATACACACAC
>NW_025402949.1:0-1816 GCF_020080835.1 Cotesia glomerata
TAAGCATTCAGTATTATTAATTTTTGCTTTTATAATAAAAAATAGCTAAAAACAAAAAATTATTCAATTTGGATTCTTCCGTGTGAGATTTAGTTTCTGGTGCTACCTAGTTAGGTAGCTAAATTCGGTTCCGAATGAGGAAAACACATAGGGGTACCAGCAAGTGTGGTTTCCAAACCACCGCCTAAGTCGGAAGCCAAGTTAGGCCCAAACTCGCGACTGCGTTACTTCCGGGACGTGGGTCAACTTTGGCTTCCTGGTTCGGCGCGAGCTTGGAATTCGGCATGCCTAATTCGAAATGAACCACCTCCGAACTTAAATTTCTGGTCGGGTATACGGTCGCCCTTGTACAGTTACATTAGGTTCAACTAAACGTATTTTAAGTACCCCAGTATTAACACAAGTACTTGGAAACCCCTGAATAAATGAATCTGTAAATTCTTTTAAGATCAAAATAAGTTTCTCTTTATCATCTCTAATTACGTCAGTATCAATATCATTAAAATGTATTTTACTAATAGATTCGAGTTTATTACACGCATTAACCTGATTACTTTTAGATAAGTTAAATTATTTGAAGTTATATTTACATCAAATCCTTGCCCAAGAATTTTACGACTAATAAATATGTCACATTTTTAATAATCATGTGCAATAGTATGAAAAAAGAAAGTATCTTTGCAACTTATGAGCTTTTAATAGTTATGTCCAAACAAAATTTGTATAGTACAGTTCACGCTAACATTTCCAATACCCTTCAGAATTGTTAGGTATTTTTTTTCCTTTTTCCTGCGATCCTAGTCGTAATGCTTTCTTTTAACCAATGAGCATTCCGCTTCTGAATTAAAGTAAAATGAAAACGACTCACCACGATGTATGACAAAACCTGGCAAAATTGTCATTGTTTGAGGAATTGATTCGCCACTCAATAGATCCCTTGAAAAGCGTCAATTGCAGCAATAATTAATGAACAATACCCAGAAGACGTTCCTGGCTTTTGCATTCACTGTCGCACACCAAGTAATCGAATCCGCGTTTGAATTTCCCGGGTTAAATTTCGGTAGTGAAATACTACGATTCAGTGACGCCGGTTTTGTGATAGCCTTCATTAGCTTCACAAGACTTTTGCTTTGCATTTCCAAAAATAGTTTTAAATTGCTCAGAAGAGAATGCAGCAAATGATTCTGATCCCACTTCTGATGTCGGAAAAGCATTATTAAGGGCGTTAGTACAGTCCATTGGATTCGTTTATTAAATTATTTATTAATTTAGAATAATTAAAATATAACACTGATCTAAATTTTTAAATATAATGTACGCTAACTTGTATAAACAATATTACGATTAATTATCCAAATATAATTAATATACAAGGTAAAAGCGCTGGGAAATGACACCGAGAACGAATCCGGGGTCAGCAGGATATATTCGATGTCTTTACTTGATCAATGCTCAACGAGAACTACTCGTCTCAGTACCCTAAGTACTTCTTCTCTCAAAAAATATTTCGACAGCCCTCATTGTCTGTCGATATCTTTAACTGTATACTTTTTACTTCTATCCTGTGACCTCGGCTACGTTTGGTGACCATTGTCACTCCGGACTCAAGCCCATTGCCATAACCATAAAAATTATAATCGGCTTAAGTTATAAATAATTATTAAATATTCTATGCTTTACAATTTTGCTTAAAACTAACAGACAAACTAAAATATTGGGAATTTCCCTATCTCTAGGAAAACCCAGCTCGATATTATCTCCGACATATATATATATATATATATATATATATATATATATATATATATATATATAT
>NW_025402950.1:0-1813 GCF_020080835.1 Cotesia glomerata
TATTCCATTTTTATTTCTCAAAATAAACTTCAATCGATTTGACAACTATTCCCAGGCAACCCAGAATGGCCGAGTTTTTTTTTTTATATTTTTTTTCAATTGAAAAGTCCCTATTCATCAATTTTAAGGTATTATATTCTCAACCTAAAAGCTTAATCTACGATTATACTGACTGGGATTAATGATTGATACAGTTAATTTTTAATGATTCCGAAAATAATGCAACAAATAATTCATATATTTTCTCTCTGACGTTTAAATATTTTACAAATTCTGTGTTCATTCGAGTTAGAAAAGTTTATAAGTAATAAACAACTATTTTTATCCGGAATCACACAGTGTATTTGTTGAGTGCCTACAATTGGTTTTAGAAATCGTTCGTTTAAATCATTCACTGCTGCATCATAATCTTGAATGGGGGAAAACTTGACTATTACATTTGGCAAAATATCTGGTGCAAAAGCCCATTGAAAAAGTCATTCAGGTGTCGTTATTTGTTCATCAACCGCGAGTTAGAGACTTGTTCTTACTGCATGTCGTTTGAGGATGCCACCAATTCCATCACACAGATCTTTGAAAAGTTTAAATCATTTATTACGATTATTATTTTGAAGTCATGGAAAAAATATAAATTTATTTAAGCTATTTTGATCTATACAATGAAAAAAATGACTTGGTTTTGACACCTTATTAGATAACTGAATCTAATGTTACGGACAGTGTCTCAGATAGCCTAACTGGTAGAGTTTCGGGCGCGCAACCAGATAAGCTGGGTTCGAGTCCCGGTCTAGACTGTCCGAAGTAATTTTTTTCATTTTATTGACCGTGAAAGTAGCGTAAATTTACCGTCATTCGACGGTATATTAATCGTACAGTGTCGGTCATAACGTCATAGATTCACTTGTGTACATTAATATTTTCTGCATCCACTGTCAGTAAATCAACTGTGGTAAAACAGATGTTTCTCTATTACTTGGAGGTGCATAACTAATGTTTGCATCGTGAAACCACCGTATATATTCAATAAATTTATATTAGACATCGTTTACAAACGTATCCTATGCTGACTGACAAATCGCTCAGTAAGAACGAACTTTATGCGGTGAAACGACCGTGAAACAACCTTCAATCAACCGTGCTTTCACCGTATCGCCGAAACCGCCAGGATACCTAATTTTGATTCGGTGTGATTTTGGTGTTGACTGTAGACTTTTGATTAAAGCATTCCATACCTGGATGCTTAAAATTGCACTTATGCCGTTTTTGAGCGCTCTTCGAGCTCAAAAATACAGCTTATGTGTTGTTTTGAGCTCCCTGAGCTCAAACAGATAACATTTTTATGCTTTTGAGCTCTTCGAGTTCAGAAGTCTAATAAAAATTTGATAAAACATTATTTTTTGAGTTTTCGAACAGCAATAACTTTTGAATCAATGAACCAATTTTTACGCAGTTGGCGGCATTCGACACAGCTTTTTAAACCTTTTAAAAAATCTTTAAGTTTAAATTGATAAAATCAGAGATTTTTGAGTAATTCCGGAAAAACACTTTTTTGGGTTTTCTTTCCTGCACGATCTCTTTCGAATGAATCAACCTATTTTGACCGGATTCGCAGCGATCGACGTAGTTTTTCGAGGTTTCAAAGCTGATTAGTTTTTGAAGTTGATCGATAAAGCCATCCGAAAGTTAATCCAAAAAAACCACTTTTAAAAAAATTTTTTTTTACAGTTTTTTTTAGATTTCTCGAAATCTATTGGTCCGAATCGGTCCCAATTATATCCAAAATCTAAATTTGGACAAGCCCTTTCGAATAGCG
>NW_025402951.1:0-1812 GCF_020080835.1 Cotesia glomerata
TTAATAAAGATGATTCCGGGATATATGCTATTGCTTTTGCTGTGTTCATCTTAATCATAGTTCTATGCGATCTCATTTATCAAATATTTTTCAAACTCGAATAATAACTAATTTTCCGGAAGTCAACCATAACGTTCAATATTTATCTGATTTAACAGAAATTAGAAAAAAAGAACGCATTGGTCTGTATAATCGGAGAAGAAATGAACGAAAATTGAAGCAATTGGAATATCGTCAGGAAAAAATTGGTTCAAAAACTAAAAAAACTAGTTCAACTCAAAAAATTACAAAAAAATCTGTTAATGCGTCATTTGAGAAGAAATTAAGTAAGATACGTGATTATAAAGATAAGTCAAATCTAGAAAAACAATTTGAGAGATTACGAAAAAATTTTGTTTGCAAGAACCATAATAAGTCTTATTGTCATCAAAAAGTAAAAAAAGAAAAAGTAGCGACTGCAAAAAAAATTGTATCAAAATATAAGCGGAACAAGTGCAAACAAGACAATATCAAATTAAAATTATCAGTTGAACATTGCATTCAGAGATTGACAGAAGTTGTAGATAAAAATAGTTTAGCTGAAAAAAGATTAGAAGCCGAAAGAATTGTCAAATGGTGCTTGTGTCAAAGAAAAAATTATTTAGTAATTTTATCAAGAACATTGGTGACATTGAAGAACAAAGCTGAGTTCCATCTTTCTAAGTTACCCGATGATTCTTTAAAAAATCTTGATTATTATAAACTTGTATGTGGCAGATCACTTCATAATTCATCTACTGAAGCTTATTTTTATGATGTATCATATTTATTCGAGAAAATAAGTGATCCCATTCTTACAATGAACTCAAAAGGACAATTAATGTTCTACCACTCTTAAGAGATAGTCACGGAAAAAAACAATGGATTTGTAATGACTACTGTCGTACTAATCACAATAAAGAAATATATGAGCATTATATAATTTTACTAAAGGAAATTCAATCACGACGTTTAAATAGTTTTTCAATGTTATTAAAAAAATTATTTTTAACTTGTCATTCTACTGATAAGCTTGGTCATTTTCAATACTGTTATGAATCGTTAACTCATTGTGAATCGTTATTTATTTCTGTAGAATTATTGTCATCTTATTTTCAGCCGTTCGATACATTAAAAGACTTATCTATCGAATGAAAGAAAATTTAGATAAAGTGAATGCATTAGATCGTGCTTTGGAAACTTCAGATTTAGAAACTTTAATCAATGTCACTAATGAAATGAAAAAGAAAGGAACTTTGCTAGATGACGAACAAAACGGAATTTGTTTAGATGAAGATTTGCTACAAGAACAGTATAAAGCAGCCTTCACTGCTTTTTCTAAACGATCACTAGATTTACCTCGGTATAAATGTATATCATGTCAGAAGTTAAATTTCAAAGAGATGTCTCTGATTTAAATAAAATACGTAACAATTGCAACTGAAGTTTGGCAAAATCTAAACAATTTTATCAAAACACAAGATCTTTCACTAGTTAGTAATTATATATGTACAAATAATTGCTTAAAGAAGCTTTGCGCTAATGAGATACCTTCAATTTGTATACTAAACAAAATGTATGTGGGTTCAATTCCTGATGAAATAAAAACCTTAAATAATTATGAAAAGATACTCATCCAAAGAGCTAAGGCGTTTCAAGTTGTTGAATGATTAGGAACTATCACTAAAAAAAAGTTGCCTCATACTATGCGAATGCAAAAATTAAAAGGTCAAACGTTTCATCTTCCTTTACCCCTCGAAGAAACGCTAAAAAAAATATGCTCAACTACAGATC
>NW_025402952.1:0-9582 GCF_020080835.1 Cotesia glomerata
AAATAATTAAAATGTAGCTTTAATGTCGAAAAATTAACCTACTTTACACGAAAAGATATGAATTTAATGCACATAAAGTGAAAGCCGAAGAGAGAAAAAAATTTTTATATTAAAATAAAATTTAGACTTTAAAATTTAGAGTGTCTGATATTGATTGTAAAATAATAAATTCACATTAAACTTGTGTTAGCTTGAGAGCTTACACCGACTTAAGCTTAAAGAGCTTACAATGCATTAGGCGAGCTTAATATATCTAATCGTAACCATCCGAACTTTGAATTATAAACTTTGTATTGGATCTGAGTAATGGAAATATTAAACAAAGCGGGTATCACTTTATAATAAATATTTGGTTGAATTAATGAAAAATATCAAATGTGAAAAATTAGATAATCTGCACTCTACTTGCTTAAATATTGACATTTTTAAAGATAAGCTCATTTTGATGTTACACTGATCAAGAGCTTTCATTTGAGTACCCACATGCATTTTTCATATATTTTCATATATACATATAGAGAGTATATATTTTGAAGATAAGCTCAGTTCTGATACACGCACAGACTTTCATTTGAGTACCCACATGCATGTTTGATATATTTTCATATATACATATATACAAAATATATAAATATATGAAAAATTGATGTGGGTACTCAAATGAAGGTCTTGATGAGTGTAATCTCGAGGTGAGCTATATCTTTAAAATGTCAATGTTCACAAGATACAAGGTCGTTTTTAATTAATGAAAATTAAATTAACATATTTTTAATAACTTTAAAACATTTTTAACAAATAAATATTGGCAAAAAAATAAAATGCAATATTTTAAAATAATTTTCTTTTTGTTTGATAACATTAAATTTTGATATATTTTTCATATATATAATATATATTTTAAAAGATACTCGCAGCTCATCTCGATGTTACACTCATCAAAAGACTTTCGTTTGAGTGCCCACAAGCATTTTTGATATATTTTTCATATATACATACATGTAATATATATATAAATATATAAAATATATGAAAAAAATTGATGTAGGTATTCAAATTAAAAAGGTCTCGATAGAGTGTAATCTCGGGGTGAGCTTATATCTTTAAAATGTCCAATAACTTTCACAAAATACAAAGGTCATTTCTTAATAATGTTTTTTATCTAATTAGATTCGCGGCATTAAATTATAAATTGGTATTTTGCGTAATAAATATTTCTATTATCATCACAAAAAAATGTCTGTATAGATTGATTAAATAAAGAAAATACCTTCGGGAAAGCTCGTGTTAGGCTTATTGAGTTAAAAAAAGTATTTGATTAAGAAGGTACATAAAGCATGTCTGCGAGTAGTATAACTGGAGATTGTGAATAATGCGAATGACATACGTGGGAGATAAATAAGATTGAGTGTTGTGTGTTGTAAATTTGATTAGAAAAGGTAACTCTTGTTCTGCGGAGAGAAAAGTAGCTCGAGCTTTTCCATCAGCAGCAAAAATTTATATGAATGTGCCCCTATATATATATATAGGGTGGCGCAAAAAACCGACTATTTTTTTTTTTGAGTCTCGAGTGAAAAAATGTAAGCTTTTGAAGTTTTAGGAGCCCTCACCAACGGACAGCTCAAAAAAAAATTTGTAAGAGGTCACTCCAAATTTTTCAAAATTTCAAAAATCGTCAAAAATCGAAATTTTTTTTTTTTTTTAATTTTTTTCTCGTTACGGTATAAATTTATAGACTAAAAAAATAAGTTTCTGAAAATTTCGGTTCAAAATTTGAATTTTGAAAGGTCGCTCATAATTTTTTCAATTTATTAGCGCAATACTTTAGCTTTTTTCAAGCTACCTTTTACTATTCAAATTAAAATTCCATGCATTTTTTTTTTATTTAGTACAATAATCGATAAAATACATCTTGAGATGAACTAAAATCAAGCACAACATAGAAAATATAATTTTTTAATTTAATAATTTTATTTAATCAACTGCCAGGCGTGGGTTCGAATCCCAAGCTGGTCTTAGAAACCAACTTGGTTGAGATTTGATCTTGCCGCGTAGGTTAAGATTTTTCAAACCAAAAGACCCCAAGGTACCACTCCCAATACTTAAAGTCGGCGATATGATTAATTAAAGAAAAAAAAAAATTAGACAAACGGTTGACCCTGAAGGCCATCCCTGCAACTTTCCGCCACTTACATACCTAGGCGCTTAAAATTGCACTAATAATTGCTCTTTGAGCTCAAAAAAACAACTTATGTCTTATTTTGAGCTCTCCAAGCTCAAAGAGATAGTCTTTCTATACTTTTGACATAGAATTTAATTTCACATAACTTCACACTAATAGATTTGTTTATAGTTAAAAGATTTGTTAATATTTAACAAATCATTTATTAGAAGCCATTTGTTAGGCCTTAACAAATATTTTCTTAGTATTTAAAAAGATTTATTAATACTTAATAAATGAATATCAGATTTATTGAATACAAACAAATCATTTTTGAATACTAAGAAATATTTATTTAACATTAAAAATCATCTCTAATAAATGATTTGTTAGCTATTAACAAATATTATTTAACACAAATAAATCCTTCTATCAGTGCAGTCAATTCGTTCAAGAGATATCATAAACGAAAGAAAACCGAAAAGTGTTTTCTGCACATAACTTCACATAATTTCACATAATTTCACATAATTTCAGTCGATTCGTTCAAGAGAAATCATGAACGAAAGAAAACCGAAAAGTGTTTCCTGCACATAATTTCACATAATTTCAGCCAGTTCGTTTAAGAGATATCATGAACGAAAGAAAACCGAAAAGTGTATTCTGCACATAACCACATAATTTCACATAATTTCACATAATTTCACATAATTTCAGTCGATTCATTCAAGAGATAACTTCACATAATTTCACATAATTTCAATCAATTCGTTCAAGTGTTTTTTCCACATAACTTCACATAACTTTACATAATTTTGCATAAGTTCTCATAACATTTCTTTTCGGATCGTTTTTGATGAGATAGTATAATTTTTAGACTTTTGAGCTCGAAGAAGCATAGAAAAGCTATCTCTCCAAGCTCGGAGAGCTCAAAATAATACATAAATCGATCCAAAAAAAATTAGGAAAACAGTTGACCCTGAAGGCCATCCCTGCAACTTCCCGCTAATTTCATACTTAGGCGCTTAAAATTGCCCCAATGATGTTTTTTAGCTCTTCGCGCTCAAAAAATACAATTTATAGGTTATTTTGAGCTCTCCGAGCTCAAAGAGATTGCTTTCCTATCTTTTGAGCTCTTCGAGCTCAAAAGTCTGATAGAGATTTGATAAGACACTATTTTTTGAATTTTTAAACCACAATAACTTTTGAATGAATAAACCGATTTTTACGCGGTTAGAAGCATTCGACGCAGTTTTTCAAGCCTCACAAAGAATCTCAAATTTTGAATTGATCGCGCTAGGAATTTTGGAGTTATTCCGAAAAAACACTTTTTTCGGTTTTCTTTCGTTCACGATATCTCTCGAATGAATCAACCGATTTTGACCGGTCTGGTGGCGATCGACGTGGTTTTTTGAGGTTAAGAGCTGATCAGTTTTTGGAATTGAACTATTAAGCCGTTTAAAAGTTATTCCAAAAAAACCACATTTGAAAAAATTTTTTTTTTCAGTTTTTTGAAGATTTCTCAAAATCTATTGATCTGAATCGGTCCAAATAGTTTTCAAAATCTAAGTTTGGTCAAGCCCTTTCGAATGGCACCAACCGCGATGAAATCGGTCAAGCCGTTCAAAAGTTATAAGCGGTTCACATACTTTCACACACACACACACACACACACACACACACACACACACACACACACACACACACACACATACAGACACCGTGACAACCTCGCGGGGATAGTCAGGGAAGCTTCCTGTGACCTTCAAACGTCGAGATCTGATGAAAACTTGATTTTTGCAAAACGGGGTGAAAACAATAACTTCCCGATTTTCGCCGCGGGAAGTTAAAAAAATTATGAGCGACCTTTCAAAATTTAAATTTTGAACTGAAATTTTTAGAAACTTTTTTTTTAGTCTACAAAATTATACCGTAACGAGAAAAAAAATAAAAAAAAAAAAAATTCGATTTTTGACGATTTTTGAAATTTTAAAAAATTTCAAGTGACCTCTTAAAAATTTTTTTTTGAGCTGTCCTTTGGTGAGGGCTCTTAAAACATCAAAAACTAACATTTTTTCACTCGAGACTTAAAAAAAAAAAATAGTCGGTTTTTTTTGCGCCACCCTAATATATATATATAATAAATATATATGTGTGTTTTATGAGCTAGGTTAACTACTCTATTCTGTTTCGCAGTTAGTTGAGCGTCCAAGGTGCGCGTAGTTTTAGAGCGTTAAATATTCACTGGATTATAATGGAACTCTTGGCAGTTGTTGGTGTTGGTTCTCGTAAAATACATAGATAATAGGGTGCAAATGCAAGAGAAAAGGAACAAACTGATCTGGGATCTCGGATGGCCTCTACTCTGGGTTGCTCCAAAGTCTGCCAAAAGTGAGAATCAAGACTTGGTCGGATTAAAATCATTTGCATTTCAGTAGTTTAACATCTGTACTCGCTTACATAGTTTAAATATCGCTTCATCCGAGGGTTTACTAGCTCCAAAAGTAACATTTTATCTTGTATGTTAATTACTGGCATTTAGCGAGCTTTTTATTCTTGATTACACAAAATTTTTTTAATAAATTTAATTTTAACTTTTGAATATTTAATCCAACAGATTCCTTTGATTATAATTTATTCCTTTAGTTTATTTAGGTCGACCGCAACACTCGTGATTAATTGTTATTTTATTACTCACTCGTCGGCTTTTTCTTCCATCTATTTATATTTAGATTAACTGGGGAAAAAAAGCTCGTTATATAAAAGGAAAGTTAATTATGATTGCTTTTATCTTAAGACGTGGAGGGTGACTGGCGAAATTTTTTATCTTAAATTTACTAAAGCTACGGCAAGAGCTTGTCTAGTTATATAACCAAGGAGACTTTTAGATTTTCTGCGCAATCATTTTAGAAATTTATTATTATTATCGTGTGAACTATTGACATTTTTAAAGAAATAAGCTCATCTCGATGTTACACTCATCAAGAGCTTTCATTTGAGTACCCACATCAATTTTTCATTTATTTCATATATTTATATATATGTATATATGAAAAATATATCAAAAATGCATGTAGGTATTCAAATGAAAGCTCTCGATGAGTGTAACCTCAAGATGTGCTTATATCTTTAAAATATGTATTATATATATGTATATATGAAAAATATATCAAAATTTAATATGTTATTTAATTAAAAAAAAAAAATTATTTAAAAAATTTAATATTTAAAATTTTTTTTGCCATCTATTTGTTGTAAAATTTTAAAGAATTATTAACTATTTTCTTAATTAATTTTCACTTATTAAGAAATGACCTTGTATCTTGTAAACTACTGACATTTTTAAAGATATAAGCTCACCCCGGCATTACATTCATCGAGACCTTTCATTTGAGTACCCACATTAATTTTTCATATACTTGATATATTTATATATATTATAAATATGTATATATGAAAAATATATCAAAAATGCATGTGGGTATTCAAATGAAAGCTCTTGATGAGCGTAACATCAAGATGAGCTTATATCTTCAAAATATATATTGTACATATGTATATATGACAAATATATCAAAAATGTATGTGGGTACTCAAATGAAAGCTCTTGATAAGTTTAATCTCAGGATGAGCTTATATTTTCAGAAAAGTTAATTTTTAATAAAGTATAGTGTATTATTATTATTTAATAAAAAACTTTGAATAAAATCAACAGTGAATATTATTATTCAGAGAACTTTAAATGAGTTAATTGTTTATAATTATTATCAGTTATCAATATCAAAGTCAACAACATAACATAAACATTAAAATATCAGATGTTAATAATTGTTACTCTGTCAATACCTGGCATTTTCGCTCGACTGAAGTTTATTATTAGTCATACAGAGTAAATACCGAGTTGAAATGTTAATTATTGGCCTCGAATTACTAAAAAATCGTTAAACGTACGCTGATATTTACGGAAGCGTATTTGTATTGGTAATGAGTTAATTTATAATCAAAGTATTATTTGAGCTGGCAATCGAATTAAAATGGAATAATTTATTTTATTTAAACTGAAACTAAAAAATTAAATTTTATCGCAACTAACAATATGTTTGCTTACCTTAATTCCATAATTGCTCTCCTCGTAAACGATCGAAACGTAACTCCAGCCCATTTTTCTGATAATATCAACCATGGCCTTGACCTGATAGTGATCGCTGGGTATCGTTCTTGTGAAATACTCGAATCGTTGTTTGTTTGACAGCTCGGGGCTCGTTGAAAAAAAAGATACCTGCAATCATAAAAATCAGGCTCGTTATTTACATTTTGCTTCATACTTCCGGTTAATAAAATTTATAAATATTTTTTCCATCGCTGTCGTTATCGTAAATATTAATTTATGTTTTACACCACCTGGGTTGTTTCCGAGCGAGCCAATAACAGGTCAGTAAATACAGTAAATATGTCCAGTAAAAAAGGGGAATAATTTTTTATTGAACAATATTTTTTTATTTATTTGTGCTTTTTTCCGGATAAAAATTCAATAAGCTTACATAAATTTGAACAATTGGTTGTTTAGAAGTAAAAAAAAAAAAAAAAAAAAAAATAGTTGTGGAAGCGGTCAACAGGTGGCGCATGGTAGTTAAAAATTTCCGCTTGTAGACTGTTAAAAATTAAGTATTTATAAAAAGATCTATTAACCTAGCGGGAATGTAATATAATAATTAAAACTAGGCATTTTGCAGTCACTTTGTGACTGTCGTAGTGAATTATAAATAAATAAAATTTTACTTTATTAAATTATTAATTTTTATAAATTGCACTGTAATTTTTTAACTATTGATGTTTTTAAAGATATAAGCTCATTTTGGTGTTACAGTCATCAAGAGCTTTCATTTGAGTACCCACATGAATTTTTCATATATTTATATATATTATATATATGTATATGTGAAAAATATATCAAAAATGCATGTGGGTACTCAAATGAAAGGTCTTGATGAGTGTAACATCAAGAAGAGCTCATATCTTTAAAAACGTCAATTATATCCATTTAAATATAAAAAATATATCAAAATTCTTAAATATTGGCGTTTTTCATGATATAAGCTCATTTTGATGTTACACTCATTAAGAGCTTTCATTTGAGTACCCACATGCATTTTTGATATATTTTTCATATATACATATATATATAAAATATGTTAATATATAAAATATATGAAAAATTGATGTGGGTATTCAAATGAAAGGTCTCGATGAGTGTAATATCAAAATGAGCTTATATCTTTAAAAATGTCAATAGTTTTCGAAATACAAGGTCATTTTTAATTATGTATGTAAATAAAAATCTCCTGTCGATCTACGGGCCGTGAAAATTTATTAGCGGTCGAGAAACTTTTAATTTATCGACGCGTGAATAATAAACAAAATTTTATCTCAAAACTGTAAAGTAATATTTCACCTTCAATAAGCTCATAAATATTTATCTGATAAACTGAAAACCAGAGTTGTTAATAAATATCTCGAGGCTTGGGCCATTAATAATAATAACGATTATTTATTTTTCTTTGAAAAGTCCGCGGTAGATATATATCCTCGCGAAAAATGTGAATATTTCCATCATCGCTTAATGAAATATACACTCGGCAATGTGCCGTTGACGTATGGTAATATCAGATGAAAAAATAACTTGAATTTATTATTGTCAGGTAAAAAAGCGTCGAGCATTAATTTAATTTAGAAATCGCCGTGAACAGATGCGCTAGTAAAAAGTATGTCGAATAAAAGTGCAAATCGGTCTTACTGCACCAAGTGTCATGTTTGCTGACAATAAGAAAATAAGTCAAGCATCTTTGAATTACGTATGCACGTCAAGAAGAAGGAAGGAAAGTCAGCCATATTTGCAGTAAGAAACGTGACAAACATCTCGCTCATAATATTATGCCACATATTATTATCTACATTTATCCTCAAGCATATCATTATAATTATGTAATAGATGTTATCTTGACGGTACAACACTAAGTCAAGACCTAAATCTCATGCTTGGGTACCCTTGTCTTGGATAGTGTTTCCAAGTTTACGATATTGTCTAAACTCGCCAGCTGCTTTTATCATTAACTGTATTCCTTGCCTGGACATTGTGTTTCAAAGGATTAATTAATATACACTCTTGCAAAAATTTTATTTTTTTAATTAAATTACACTTTTGTCCAATTTTAAGTTTGGTTATATCTCTAGGGTACATAATTAAAAAAATGACCTTGTATCTGGTGAACTATTGACATTTTTAAAAGTCTCAGCTCATCTTGATGTTACACACTCATCAGAGACCTTTCATTTGAGGTACCCACATCCAATTTTTATATATTTTGCCATATTTTTATATATTTGTAACCATATATATATATATATGCTGCTATGAAAAATATATAAAAAAAGCCACATGTGAGCTGCTCAAATGAGCTTTGATGAAGTGCAATATCAAGATGAGCTTATAGAAGGCTTCCAATAGTTAAGAAACTGAACCTTGTTTCTTGTAAATTATTAAGCATTTTGAAAGATGCTCAAGCTCATCCTGATGTTACACTCATCGAGACCTTTCATTTGAGTACCCACATAAATTTTTTCATATATTTTTATATATTTATATATATATGCTTTTCATAACTCTTTTATTTATATAGCAAATATTTATGTAACCTAAAATATATATGTGAAATATAAAATATATCTATGAAATATATATTTATATATTTATATATGAAAATATATATATTTAAATATTCATATATATTTATAACAACCGGTATATGAAAACTATCTCCGCCATGGCAGGTACTCAAATGAAAGCTCTTGATGAGTGTAACATCGGACATCAGCTTTGTATCGTTAAAAGCGCCCATCGTAGTTAACAAAATACATTATCATTCGTTAATTATTAACATTTTATAAATATAATTCCATTATGATTTTATACTCATCGAAGAACCTTTCATTTGAGTACCCACATGAATTTTTCGCCATATCTTGCTGTTATATTTATAAAATATATGAAAATTGCATGTGGTCAGTTAAATCAACAACAATTTATAAATAAAAATCTATTAAATAAACATTTTCTCGTGGTCTGAATTGTGAATCTAAACCATTCTGGATCCACCGGAAGACACACAAAAAATTTCATTAAAATCGGTCCAGCCGTTCAGGAGAGTTCAGTGACAAACACACGCACAGAAGAAATATATATATGTATACATAAAGATTAATTTTGAGATTTTTGTCGAACGAAAATTCATCCTTATTTTATTTATTTTAAAACTCCGAACGCGGATGTTTTCGGAGTGAAATTCAAATCACTCTGAAATCACTCCGCAAATAAAACTCGGATTCACCCTACGCGGAGTGATTAATTACTACTCCGGAACTCGAGT
>NW_025402953.1:0-1810 GCF_020080835.1 Cotesia glomerata
AAAAACTTTAGCCACAGCAACGCGTGGCCGGGTCGCTGCAAGCCATATATATATATATATATATATATATATATATATATATATATATATATATATATATATATATATAAGAAGATTCCACCTATATATTGACTCATCACGATATCTCTGGAACCATAAGGCGTAGCGACTTGAAATTTGGTAGGAATATTCCTTTCGCCGAGTAGAGGTCAGCTAAGAACGGATTTTATGAAATTCCACCCACAAGGGGGGTTGCGGGGGCGTTAACAATAGAAAATCGCCAGATTTCACCTCTAGCCTCCAGCGACATCACACGTGGTAGGAATCTCCTATATGTGATGTAGAAATGATCTAAGAGCGGATTTTACGATAATCTACTCCTAATATGGATCGCGGGGGTGGACATTAACAATGAAAATTAAAAATTTCCGACTTCTAGCTCCTACAGACTCAAAATTTTGTAGGAATTTTCTGTAAGTGATGTAAAAATAATTTATAAACGAATTTTAGGATATCTCAACCCACAGGGGGTTGCGGGGGTGGGTATTAACAATGAAAATTTTTAATTTTCAATCTATAGCTCCTACAGACTCCAATTGGGTAGGAATTTTCGCTAAGAGATGTAGAAATAATATACGAACGAATTTTAAGATACCTCACAGGAGTTTGCGGGGGTGGGTGTTAACAATAAAAATTTTGAATTTCCAAGCTATAGCTCCTATAAACTCCAAATTTAGTAGAGGTCTTCTATATGTGATATAAAAATGATCTAATAATGGATTTTACAACGAATCAACTCCATTAATGATCGTGGGGGTGAGTGTTAACCATAAAAAAAATTAATTTTCAAAATATAGCTTCTAAAAACTCTAAATTTGTTCGAAATTTTTTATCTCTTATGTAGAGATCACCTCAAAATGGATTTCAATAAAGTCTACTTCCGATAGGAATTGCGGAGGTGGGTGTTAAAATCTAAAATTTTCATTTCCAAACTGTAACTTCTACAGACTCAAAATTCGGTGAGAATCTTCGTGTATGACGTCTATTTCAGTTAAGGGATTGCGGGGGCATTGATAATGAAAATTTCCCGTTTGTAAAATATAGTTCTTATAGACTCCAAATTTGGTAAAAATCTTCTACATGTGGTGTAGAAATAATCTAAGAGCGGATTTAACGACGAATCACCCCCAATAAGGATTGCGAGGGTGGGTGTTGACAAAAAAAAAATCTTAATTTCCAAAATATAGCTTCTAAAAGCTGTGAATTTGGTAAGAATCTTTTATTTGTCATGTAAAAATCATCTCGAATAGGATCTTACGAAGTTCCTCCCCACATAGGAGTGCAGGAATGATAATTGTCAAAAAATTCATATTCTTTAAATACAGTTCCTACAAATATCAAATTTGATAGAATCTCAAGAGAAACAGACAAATACCGGGATGGCCTCCAAGTTCAACGGATTTAAATATTTTTCTTACTTTATAGTGATATTTTCTTACAACAATCGTCTCTTTGGCAGCGGCAAAAAAGTCATTGTAACGTTTCCAAAATTTAACATTACATATAGCTATTCAGTCAACGGACTAAGAATTTTACATACATTTTATTTTTGCTGATCACATAATTGATGAATTGTTCTCATTACGGAATTGCGAAAATGTAACAGATTAAAAGCATTGCATTTTCTAAACACATGAGATATAAAAAAGAAATTTGAGATATAGAAAATATGAAAAAAAATAAATAGAAATAAAACATAAAATTTAATTTATTTCCTTTTCAATTCGCCCAGCGAAGCGGGCGGGAAACC
>NW_025402954.1:0-1808 GCF_020080835.1 Cotesia glomerata
CCTCTGCTGTGTGTGTGTGTGTGTGTGTGTGTGTGTGTGTGTGTGTGTGTGTGTGTGTGTGTGTGTGTGTGTGTGTGTGTAAGTACGTAAACCTCTAATATACTACCGCTCAAAGAGCTCAAAAGCATAGAAAAGGTATCTTTTAGAGCTTGGAGAGCTCAAAACAACACATAGATTGTATTTTTGAGCTCGAAGAGCTCAAAAACTTCGTAGGTGCAATTTTAAGCGCCAAGGTCTTAACGGAATTAGCGGAAAGTTGCAGGGATGGCCTTTAGGGTCAACCGTTTTCCTAATTTTTTTGTAATACTTTTTTCAATTAAAAAAAATTTTTTTAATTTTTAGATGTAGGCTAATTTACTTTCATTTTTTTTTAAATAATTTTTTAGGATTAATGTTTTTAATTTTCTTAATTCTTTATCATTTATTATGGTAGTAAACTTGCGACTTCCGTCGTCAAAAATTTATGCTAGAGTGTACGGTACATATACTCGAGTGTCATTATTGACAAGCCTAAAACTTTTTGCTGTTTATGTTCTTATTTTAGCCAATCACATACGAGAAACTGATCGTTTGAAAAGTCTCGCAACACTGCATGAGCGTTGAGATATTTTATAGTGGTTATACTGTAGTGTTTTGGACTAACTGTAGATAAACCTCTGTTTTGACACATGCGATTATTTATTTATTTACATACATTTATTCGGAAATATGATTACAATGTCTGAAAAATTGACTAATAAAGAACGATTCATAAAAAAAAGTCCTTGAAAAACGACAGAAATCACTAGCAAATATGCAAATTACAAATAGAAAAAAAATAATTGACAATATTGTTTTGTTTTTTCAGAAAAATCTGTAATTGAATTTTTTATGTTATTTATTAACTGATTCTAAATTTAAGTATTTTTTTTATTATTTCATCTGACTATTATTTTTATAGCTTATGAAAGATTAATATATAATATTATTAAACTTATTATTATATTATTATATAATATAATATTATATAATATTATTAAACTTATTATTATATTAAACTTATTAACTTTTTGAATTTTTATAAATATAGAAAAATCTTTATTTTCAAAAAATAATCATGGTTACTTTTTTTGTATAAATAAAATTAATTACTATAATGTTACGCTTAAAGTAAATTAATTTTTTTTAATTTTTCAGCGCATGCGCGTCTCATACTTTTTTCGCGGCTCACAAAACTTGCGTTGTTAACAGTTTTATTAAGATATCGTTTTCTCGGCTAAAGTCTGGTTAATTTTCCATTACTTATTAATAAATATCTCTGAAACTTTGTGGGAATCATCAATTAAGATATTTTTGAAAAATTGTTAAGTTGTTAGCAAACGTTACTCTAGTTTTTTAAAAGAATCCTAAGAAAAGTTTCTGAGATATAAAAATGTTTGTACGTAAACATTTCGATATCCCGTATACCGCAATGTATATGAGCGTTCAAAACGAAAACTTGAAAAAAGTTTCACTGAGTAAAAAATTAACTTATTTGCTTAGTCTTAATTAAAAATAAAAAAATTTTTAATTATTAGATATATTCACCCGAAGACGGTATCACTCAATACCGACAATAAAAGGTGTCATACCGACAATAAAAGTGGTGAAAATAAATTTAATAAAAAAAAATTTAATGTAAAATTTAAAATGAGTCTAACATCAATTTGGATCGGGGATAATGGCTTTGAAATATAGAACTCTTTAATAAATAATAATAAAAAAATCGGCTAAAAATTGAAAAATCAGGTGAAAAATTAAAGATTAACTTGTAAAAAAGTGCTTATCTG
>NW_025402955.1:0-1807 GCF_020080835.1 Cotesia glomerata
CAAGTATAGTGTATGCATAGACCCGTGCCCCGTGTCCTCGTGCCTCATCGGGGGAATTCTCACTTCCGTATAAAAAATAACGGTTGGGTCCCTCGAGTGGTTGTATTCGAACTCATTTATAGTTTCTACAAGTTAGTACAAGATCAAAAAGTTGGTGCTGCTGCTAGCATTACAGCATTCCATCAATATACTGGCAATGAAATTTTCATTCTTAATACAATTTTATAGAGGGTTTAAAATTCGTTTTTATTGTTGCTGATGATATATCTATATAAAGTAAATTTATTTTTCCAATTATTTTTCTGAAAAATTTTTATATAAATTATAATATAACTTTGAAGTCCCAGGGATGACCCGCAGAGTCAGCTGTTTTCCAAATTTTTTTTTTATTGACTTCGTTTTTTTATACTTTTTTGGACTGGAAAATTGCAACAAATGCTGTCAAGCAAATTAAAATCAATTGCTGCTTTTCAAAAATATAGTGATTTTAATATTTATGAATAATGATTTTTTGAAAATAACGTTGAAATTATCTGTCTTACCAAACAAAATCTTGTAAAAATTTTTAATCAAAAAGTATTGTCAGACTTTGGAGCTCGAACAGCTCAAAAATAGACCACAGGACAATTTTCTAGCTTTTCAATCTCGTAAAAATTATAAATGTCGAGAGTTGGCCGTTAGGTCACCTCTAAAAAATTAAATTTTTATATTCTTAAAATAAAAAAAATATCAACATGAAAAATATATTATTTTTATTAAAAGATTTACGAATCACCACGAATAACAGATTTATTTTTTAATTATTTCGTCAATAACTAAATTTTTTAATTTTAATAGCCTCAAATACGTAAAATCTAGGCTTAAAATTAACTATTATTATGAATCGCCGAGTTTAGAATCGGCTGATTTTACGATTTACCGATTTTAGAAACGGCCAATTTTAATAATTACCGAGTTTAGAATCGGCTGATTTCACGAACTAGCGATTTTAGAAACGGCCAATTTTAACGATTACAGAATTTAGTATTGGCTAAGTTCAAGAGGTAAAGTTTTAAAGTTTCCATATTTAGTAATTTCCAATTTTTAAAGATCGTATTTTTAAATAACCTCTTTTTTAAGATTTCCTTATTTTAGATGTTCAAATTTTTCGTTTATTTATTTTTTAATTCATTCAATTTATAATTATTCTTTTTTTTTTATTCGGTAATCTAAAGACTTTTAAATTTTTATGAATTCTTTTTTTTTTAATTTCTGATTTTAAGAATATATTTATTTAGAGATTTCCATTTTTTAAGTTGGCTGTTTTTTCTACTTGCATGTTTTTCTACAAGCTTAATTTACTTTTGACATAATTTGAATTTTTATTTTTTTAATATTATCATTTTTTACGTTTAACTTATTTTACTAAAAGCTAATTTTAAAATTTTCCAATTTAAGATTTTAGAAACCTCCAAATTTAGGGATTTCCATAAATCCCTAAACATAGAAACTGACTCGAATTAATGAACGCGATTGTATATATATAGATAGATATATATATAAGAGATTTCCACCTATATATTGACTCATCACGATATCTCTGGAAACATAAGGCGTAGAGATTTGAAATTTTGTAGGAATATTCCTTTCGCCGAGTAGAGGTCAGCTAAGAACGGATTTTACGAAATTCCACCCACAAAGGGGGTTACGGGGGCGTTGACAATGGAAAATTCCCATTTTTAAACTATAGCTCCTATCGACTCCAAATTTAGTAGGAATCTCCTATATGTGATGTAGAAATGATCTACGAGCGGATTTTATGACAATC
>NW_025402956.1:0-1805 GCF_020080835.1 Cotesia glomerata
CTTTCTCTCATTAAGCCTTTATCATTAAATAAGCTCATAGGGAACGGAGCAAGTTCGTGAAGTAAAGTTGTTTTACAATGTCTTTGTTATTAATCATTGATGCTACAATGCGTTGAAACAAAAGTGTAGTATTGACCGTGATTGGTTCTTCGTCTATTATACAAAGTGGTGTTGTCTTTACAACAGTTCCTCACTAACAATCCTTCCTACTGAACCTATATGAGTCCGCATTAGCTCCAACCATTTTTGCCAAACACAGACCTTTTCGATAGCTTTATGACAATCAACAGTTGAATCGCAATAACAAAATTGTTTGAAGGTTTTTGCTGTATCTGCATAATTTAACAAGTTAAAGATCACAAAAGATACGAAAAGTCAAAAAATACAGAATTTTTATAAACAAATGCATGTAATAGCTAATAAACAATAGATACGAACTTGATCTTAGATCGATCTGAAAGAAAAATTCATTCTCTATAAAAAAGAGCTGAATGTCCTTTATCGTATCTCTGATAGTTTAAAAGATATATCAATTTTTTAATTGACAAATCAAGTAGTGGCGATAATCAATGTACCGTATGATATTAAAATTAATTATAATAAACAAAAGAAAATTTTTTCAAACTTTTTATATATGGTTAGGCTTTTTATAATTTTTTTCTGCTTCAGAAAAAAAAATATAACGTTGGTCAATATTTGTTTATAACAAATTGTTAAACTAATAAACAATTAAATAATTAATAAAAACCTTTTTTTTGCCAAACCATTTAAAAGTGTAGATTATGATTTTTAAAAGCAAAATTTTTTCTTAACTAATTGTTTAAACAACCGAAATATGAAAAAAATCGTTTTTAAACAATTAAAAATTAAAATTAAGAAAAATTTTTTTTTAAAAATCATAATTTTTGTGGACAACCAAATAGCAAAAAAAATTTTTCTAAAATATTGAATTTCTCTATTTGTTTAAAACAATTTTATAAACAAATTACGTGTAAAAATTCATAACCTATATTAATTACTGCCATTGCTTAATGTGAAAACAGGCATAGCTAAACATTAGCTTGAAAAAAATTTTTTATCAACTTTTTAGATTTTTAATTTTTCAATAGTTATAAAAATCATAATTAACAAATTAATAAACTTTAATGAAAATTTATCGCAGGATCTTTTATAAAGTATATATATCAAAAGCGGCTCCATCGAAGTTTAAAACTTATAGGCCAATTATTTATACCTTTTATCCCATTGTTTATGCCAACGGAGATTGGGAAAAAAAATTTGTTAGTTAACAATTAGATAACTTTTTCAAAAAATGATTAAACTTTTTTTTTCTTTCGCGGCTCGATTTCTTCGGGCGGGAAGATACTAGAATTTTTTCAAATTTTTAAAATCACATTTTATGTTATAAAAAAATTATTTTTATTGCTGAGCTCTCTTTAGCGGCGGCGCGCGCATGCCGTAACAGCCGCGCGGAGCCCCATTTTCAACGTCAAATTTAAAATTATAAATAATGGAGATAGAGTTCCGGGAGCCGGACTTTTTTCTTGGAAATTCTTTTCTCCCTCTTTAACGGGCTTTTTTCAAAATTGCTTAAATATTAATATTTTTCGAGTTATTAACAAAAACGAAATATCGTTTTTTTCTCCATCTTATTTTGTTAATACCAATTGCAATTTTTACCTGCATTCAAAAATCCTTCAAAAACATTTTTCTAGAGGTGATTCCGAATCGAATGAGCCATCGCTCATATTTTTGTGGACCTTTATCTCTATTTTTCAATGTTTTGAACCAGCTGACTAGACTAT
>NW_025402957.1:0-1805 GCF_020080835.1 Cotesia glomerata
CCGTGTAAAAAAGTTGCGGGATTCCGCCGGTAATCCGCAGGTGATCCGCAGGTGATCCGCTGAATATCATGTGGAAGTCATATTTTGACACAAATAAGAATTCTAAATGAATTCCGGATGAAATCCTGATGAATACACAAAGATAGTATACTGTAAAAATTTCGGTGTAAAAGATGGACCCAGAGACTTTTACACCGTCGTGTAAGTGTGAAAAGTCGGTGTAAACACTTGTGTAAATTTAACACGGTGTAATTAACTGTTTTACACTATTCCGTGTTATTATTTATAACTCTGGAATTCCATCAATTATAAGCTATAATTATGTGACTAAAACTTATACTATAGTGAAATTTATCTCATAATATAGAAGAATAACTATTTACCAACAACATCCCTTTGTCAAAAACCTTGATTACTTTTTGAGCTCTTCGCAACATTATTTGACTGAGTGTGAGTGGTGGGACATTAATTTGAAAATTCTTCTCTCTCTTACCTTGGTATACTTTTTAAGTCCAATTTCAGTTCGATCACTAAGTTAAAAAAAAAAATATTTCCTTCTCAATAATAAATTTATCCTACAAACATTCAATATTATGAAGAATTAGACTGTTTACCTACGTAGTAAAAATTTTTTTTATTGTAATTGGTGGGACAGACATTTGTGACTGGTAGGGACAAGTACAAAATGTCTACATCAAGTTGTTTATTAAAAAAAGCTGTTATATTATTTCAACTCTAGAAACATTATTGTATATATATTTAACTATAAATTGTTTAGGATACCAAAAACTAATTAAAAAACACAAATAAAGGATTTAGCATGCTGGCAACACGATCTTGATAAACTTAGGTGTTAACTAATAACGAAACATAAACAAAAATTTGTTCCTAAAATTAGAATAATAAATATGTTAGTTAATAAACAAACATTTTTACAGTGTACAGAAATATAGTTTTAGTGATAGATTGTTCAAAAATTTTTTTTGCTCGACAGAGCAGAAAGCGTCAAGTTTCAGCCCGCTGCGCTAAACAAGAGCTGTTATTCCTGCCTTCGTGTCCAGCAAAAAAATAGTATACACTCCACGGGAAATAAATAGAGAGTTTAGATCATATGTTTGTTGACATCGGCTTTGCCTCGGACCAACAATTACATGTGATCTGAGACTCGAGATTTTAGAATTCAAAGAGTATCATTGCCATTAAATTTCCTCAAAATTTTAACCACCTCGGTTCGCTAGATTTTGAGAAATCTCAAAAAAAAATTTTTTAAAATGGTTTTTCAAATAACTTTATTTTATATCTTTTGTAAAGAAAAAAAATTTTTTTCTTATAGTCTTATGAACGTGGACTTAAGATTTTTTAGAGTGAAACCGTTTTTTTTTTTCGCATAGTATATTACACACTCCTGAGGGGAAGTAAAGCAAGAAATGTCTCCGATCACATGTAATTGTTGTCCGAGTGCTAAGCTTATCAACAATCGGATAAATTCTTCATTAAAACGGGGTACAAATTCTCTTATTATTTAAAAATTAATTTTTTTTTAATAGCTCAAAATATTGTATTTCTTTGTTTAAAGCTACTTCCTTTTTTAATATTTCTTATTCTACGTCTCGATTTATAATAAAATCATTACAATCTATCACTAACTTTCTTTCCATATTATTTTTGGATATTCATCCGGAATTCATCCGGAATGCATTTAGAATTCCTATTTGTGTCAAAATATGACTTCCACATGATATTCAGCGGATCCCCTGCGGATCACCTGCGGATTACCGGCGGAATCCCGCAACTTTTTTACACGG
>NW_025402958.1:0-1800 GCF_020080835.1 Cotesia glomerata
TGGGTCATTCCATGTCAAATCGACCAATAGTTGGAATCGACCCCTTTCGATTTGGACCAATTTTGGTCAGAAGTTTTCTTTTATAATATAACGAAGTTCTGCCAAAAGAAAAAAAATTTTTTTCAAAAGATATGCAAATTTAAAATTTCGCGATTTTTCCAGTTTTTCAATTTTGTTTTTGGCATGTCTCGAACGCTATTATGGGCTTGAGATGCGAACTTTCGTTCGTTTGAAAGAAGGGACGCTTGAAGCTATTGAAAAAAAAATATTTTGGAAAAAATTCCAAAAATGGAAAATTTGTCAAATTTTGAATTTTTGAAAAATCGTCAAAAATGACGGTCGACTATAAATTTTTCGCTCAAATTTTTTTTGTATACTACCTTGTACCAATCTCAAAAAGGTCAACAGAATTTTAGAACTGTGTTTTTGTTTTTTCAAAATATGATTTTTAAATTTGTTAAAAAAAAATTTTTCTTAAAATTTTTCCATATTATTATCTTGATCCAAGTTTGGCAAATCGCGTAATTTTTTGATATTTTGAACAGTTGAAATTTCATTTAGTGGCATAATGATGAGAAAAAAAACATTAATGGTATTTTTTTATTATTGGTTATTCATTTATTTAATAATACATTTCAAGTGTAAGTTTACTTCCCATTCTGTTACAAAAGTCTCCTTTCTTTAAGTCTTCTTGTACTGTTGTTGCTCCTTTTCTTTTTCTTAACCTGAAAAATGTTATGACTGAACCAAAAATGTCGTGTCTTTTTTTTCTCATCATTATGCCACTAAATGAAATTTCAACTAGTTCAAAATATCAAAATTACGCGATTTGCCAAACTCGATTAAGATAAAAATAAAAAAAAAAAATTTTAAGAAAATTTTTTTTTTTTAACAAATTTCAAAAATTCATATTTTTGAAAAAACAGAAAAAACACAGTTCTAAAAATTTTGGGGGATCTTTTAAGATTGAATTTTCAAAGGTGGTATACAAAAATTTAAGCAAAAAATTTAGTGTCGATTAAGTCATTTTTTGACGATTTTCAAAAACTCAAAATTTGACAAATTTGGCAATTTTTGGAATTTTTTCCAAAATAATTTTTTCAATGGCACAAGTGTCCCCTTTCAAATAAACGAAAGTCCATTCTTGTATCCTATAATAGCGTTCGAGGAATTATTACAAAACAAAATTGAAAAACTGGAAAAATCGCGTGAAATTTTGAATTTACATATCTTTTGAAAAAAATTTTTTATTTTTTTCGCTTGGCAGAACTTTCGGTATATAATAAAAGAAAACTTCTGACCAAGAATTTGTCCCAATCGAAAGGGGTCGATTCCAACTATTGGTCGATTGACATGGAAATGACTTATATTTATGTATTTTATATATATATATATTAATTATACTTTATCTAATACTTTAATATTAATTATATTTTATAATAACTTTTAGGAAAATCGAGCTAACGTCACTCATACAAAATTCTTCTAGAATCCTAAAATCTTGTTTCAATTCAAAATGATTATTCTAAAAGCTCAATATTTAATAAGTATAAGTAAAATAAGAAAGAGGACAGGAAGAGTCATCTAGCGGTAATTATAATAGGGCCGCTAAGTCAGGTACTATAGCTTACCAACGCCCGCTCGATCGCGACCGCCTCTCGGTAAGCCACGCCTACTACACCACAAGACGTGACGCCTTCAATGCATGCCGGATACACGTACATACACATACGTACATAAATATATACTTATACCTACATCTACACTCCTCTTACCCTCTTTCAAGATTTAACTCATGTT
>NW_025402959.1:0-1799 GCF_020080835.1 Cotesia glomerata
GGTACACCGAAAGATTAGAACCCGACTGAGTTCTGTGTTCTGCACCAGACTCAGTCATGTGCAAGAAAAACTGGACGAAAAATTAGTTTACACCAGATTGAGTCATGTGCGCACCAAAAGTCTCGTGTGCACACTAGACTGAGTCGTGTGCGCACATGACTCACCTCAGTGTTCTGCACCAGACCTTCAGTCGGGTGCTGCACCAGAATCCAGGCATGATTACCAGTCTGGCACCGCACATGAGTGAGTCGGGTGCAAAACATGAACCAGTCAGGTTCTAATCTTTCCGTGTAGATTTTAAGATATTTCAAGAAAACTACAAAAAACATCCCATAATAAAAAAGAGATGAAATGTATGTGGCATCAAACTATTCGTAACGTGATTGGTCGAATATATCATAAGCATGAAAATATATGCAAAGTCTACGGTCAGGCGCGCACTTGCGTGCGCAAATTTAAATTCTAGTTTTTTTCAAATGTCGTTTTTTTGGACTAACTTTAAAACGGTTTTACCGATCATTTTTAAGAACTTATCAGCTCTTAACATAGAAAACCACGTCGATCGCTGCCAAGCTAGTCAAAATCGGTCGATTCGTTCGAGGGATATTGTGAACTAAAAGAAAAAGGCCAATCGGCAGCCGAAATGCCGTCAACCACGTGAAAATCGGTTAATTCATCTAAAAGTTATTGTGGTTTGAAAATTCAAACAATAGTGTTCTATAAAACTTTTATTAGACTTTTGAGCTCGGAGAGCTCAAAATAACACATAAATTCCATTTTTGAGCTCGAAGAACTGAAACATATAAGTGCAATTTTTGAGATGCATACACCTATTTTCTTATCTCAAGTCGATTTTAATATTTTTACTGTTATTCAGGATTTGAAGGCAATAATAAGAACTTTATTCTATATATGAGCAATTATCACAAGCGTTCTTGTTAATATTAGCGTTGTTTTTTTTTAATTTTCTATGAAATTTTTATAGAAAAATCATCTGACCACTTCCCGTGAACGCGTCAATTGCCTCAGCTTCTGGTTCGTTTTTCCACGAATAATAGCTATTCCACTTAGTATTGGAGTGACGTGCGAAAAGATCAATTATTCGAGTGTCAAATTTATGGCAGAGTTTTTGAAAAGCTGAATCTGAGAGCGAAAACTCAGTCTCAGGTTCATGTCTCCTGGATCCAAAATCTGCTTTATAATTGTCTGCTGATCGGATGTACGAAGTAAAGTTCCATAATTTTCGTTGCTCGCACTGCTGCCATATATCCTTGGTAAGGTTATTTAAGTTCTAGTATCGAATCCCTCCCATACGATTAATGTATGATGTGGCGGAGGTATTATTGATCCTAAGAAATATATTACAATTACGACACTCTTTGACGAATGACTTCAAAGCTAAGAAGGCTGCGAGTAATTCGAGATAATTTATTTGATTTTTCTTCTTCTCTAAACTCAAAAAACAATGGGCTTTTTTCCCACCAGAAGAAGCACCTTAGCCTGACAGGGAAGCATCAGAGTAAATCTCGATTTTAAACTCGAAGTTATTGATTGGGCTTGTTGCCGTCATAATCGATTTTTTCCACCACTGGAAGCCATCTCCTAAGAGTTTTAGAATCTCTATCTTTACATCAAAATTACCGACTATGCGTTCCAATGCTAAAAATTTTTTTCTTTCAAAATTTTTCATGTAAACCCAACCGTATCGGACTACTGGACAGCATGCACCCAGAGAACCAATAAAAGAAGCCAAATCTCTGATCTGGCAGCTTTTTAAGTGAGAAAATTTATTTAATTTT
>NW_025402960.1:0-1796 GCF_020080835.1 Cotesia glomerata
AATGAATGTAATTTTCGTGACAATAACATTTTAAAAAAAGGATGTGATGGTTCATGATTTAAATCAATATTAAAGTCACCTAAAAAAATTATTTTATTACTTTTTCCTTTAGCAATATTCATCATTTCTTGATGGGTGAATATTTCTTGATATCTTATCGAGAGCAGTCCAATTTTCATTTTTTTTTGTCAGAATTTCTTTTCTTCTTTTTTTACCAATTTGATCATCACCAAAATCTATCCAAACTCTAAAAATGTCTCCACTTTCATTGAAATTATATCCTTTAAGTATTCCTACTGCACCATTGACGAGTCCATCTTCTACATCAATGTTTACAGTTAGCATATATTTAATACCAATGCTGAGTAATAGATGAGAAGGTAATCCTTGTGCATTTTTAGTTTCTAAATTTTTACATAAGCTCAGTAAGTGTTGTTTCATCTTTTCAGTAGCTTTTCCTGTAACTTTATCATTTGCAATAACATTAATTTTAAGAACATTTTTATTTATTATTTGTAAATTAAAATTATCAACTTCTTCATTTGTACGAAAAAGATGAATTGCATCTTTCGGTACCTCACAGTCACTATGTACGATTCTGGATTTAAAAAGATCAGAATCATGTTCTGAAAATGTACCATTAGCTAAATTATTTAGAGCTTCAGCAAATTTAATGTCATCTTTTTGCCGCATTATTTCTGTCAATTGATAACTTGTAAATAAATTCCATAAAGGATTACCTATAATATCTCCATAAAGATCTGAAGAATGTGCTTGGAAAATATATCGATCTCCTACTAGAGCTAATTGATTAAAATCACCAAATACAATTACTGATATCCCACCAAACGGCTTAGCAGTTTGAAAAATTTGTTTCAATCGACTATCAACTTGTTGAATCATTTTCGAACCTACCATACTAATTTCATCAATTATAATTAAACTCAGATCTTTTAATTTTGCATACAAAGTATTTCGGGTACCACTGCTTAATGGGATAAGTTCGGTTGAACATTGATTTAACGGTAATATAAAAGCTGCATGTAACGTTAAACCTTTTATGCCGAATGCTGCTTTTCCTGTTGGAGCACATAATAAAACTTTAATTGATTCTAAATTATTGGAGCTAAAATTTAAATAACGAAGCATAGCTTGATAAATAGCTTCAATTAAACGAGATTTTCCAACACCAGCTCCACCAATCACACAATGATACAATGGTAATGATTTAATTTTAAAACAATGTAATAAATGCAATAGAAATCTTCTTTGTTTTTCATTAAGACAGCAAATTAAATTTATATAATTTTCTTCAGATATTAGTCGCGGTATTGATACATAATATAAATCTTCTTTATTACAAGTATTTAGACTATTTTCATTTATATTGATATTCATATCTATCGCAATATCACCTGCTTGAGAAGGATCATTAAAAACTTCCAAGTTTTTTGGTGTAAATGTAGTAATATCATTTTCATTATCTGATTCATTTGCCTTTTGTGTTGCTTCTTTTAATATACTTTCTATATTTTCATTGTACACATATTCTGATCTTCGTTCTTTAATTAAGTTGTAATTTGCGGAAAATAATTCAGAAGCCGATATAATCAAAATATTTTCATTGGCCATGGTATGAATAACATTACATTTTCTCTAATAAAATTCACTTTATCTGTATCTTCATTATAGTTGATGAATCTAATAATTTTAGATTTTTTTCTTTTTCGAACAGCCTGAGTTATCAGTAAGCTTCATAGACCGACTGTTAACATTAAAATCATCATCATCACTTT
>NW_025402961.1:0-1795 GCF_020080835.1 Cotesia glomerata
AATTATATTTTTGAGCTCGAAGAGCTTAAAAACGTAATAAGTGCAATTTTGAGTGCTTAATTATGAAAGTAGCGGGAAGTTGCAGGGATGGCCTTCAGGGTCAACCGTTTTCCTAATTTTTTTTTAATAATTTTCAAACGGGTTGACTGATCAATTCCAAAAACTAATCAGCTCTTAACATCGAAAAACCACGTCGATCGCCACCAAGCCGGTCAAAATCGGTTGATTCGATTGTGAGTTATCGTTGACGATAGAAATCGAAAAAAAGTGTTTATTTTCGAATTACACTGAAATTTTCGGTCTGATTATTTTAAATTTAAAAATATATCATAGAATTTAAAAAACTGCGTCGAATGCCGCCAACCACGTAAAAATTGGTACATTCATTCAAAAGTTATCGCGGTTTGAAAATTCAAAAATAGTGTTTTATTACACTTCTATCAGACTTTTGAGCTCGGAGAGCTCAAAACTACAAGAATTTTATGTTTGAGCTCAAAGAGCTCAAAAACGTAATAAGTACAATTTTGAGTGCTTAATTACGAAAGTAGCGAGAAGTTGCAAGGATGGCCCTCAGGGTCAACCGTTTTCCTAATTTTTTTTTTTTTAAACTTCGGATGATGTTAAGTTAACTAATTATTTAATTTTTTTATTTTCAATCTTAAAAGACAGCGAATATTATCTGTATTACCATCAAGATGGTCAACAGAAAAAATTGTAAATATTTTTGGCACATCAACATACATAATAAAAAAGGTGAAAGAAAAAGTACAACAAGATGATATTTTATCTATTTCTGATGAAAACAATGGCCACTCTTTACTGAAAGCTGCTGAAGAGTCCAAGAGTTTTTTAGGAAGTCAAAATGCCAGTCAAGCCAACCTTCATCTAACGACTGATGACCAAATTCAGACACCCGAAGAACTTTGTAAATGGGCAAAAGAACCTGGATGAATTGTTGCCTGTGTATTATTCTAATATACTCCTTGAATGCTATTTTGAAGTATAAACGGATAATTTTCAGAAAAATCAGCAACAACCAGTACTTGTTCTTCGAGCTCAAAACTCTAATAGCAGTTTAATAAAACACAATTTTTTAAATTTACAAACGGCAATAACTTTTGAATGAATGAACCGATTTTTACGCGGTTAGCGGGACTTGAAGTATCTTCAAGTTTTAATCGATCGAGCCAAGAATTTCGAAGTAATTCGGAGAGCTCAAAATAATACACAAATTGTATTTATGAGCTCGACGAGCTCAAAAACGTCATAAGTGCAATTTCAAGCGTTTAGGTATAGAATTGGCGGGAAGTTGCAGGGATGGCCTTCAAAGTCAACCGTTTTCCTAATTTTTTTTGCTTAAAAAACTGCGTTGAATGCTTTCTTAAATAAGAAAATCGAACGAGGCATTTAAAAGTTATAGTTGTTTGAAAATTCACCAAATTTTTCAACTTCCCAACAAGAAAATCGAAGATTTTCAAAAATCGGGAAGTTATTGTTTTCACCCCGTTTTATGAAAATCGAGTTTCCATCGAATCTCGATGTTTTGCGGTCCTAAGAAGCTTTCCTGACTATTCCCGCGATGGTGTCTGTATATCTATGTATGTATGTGTGTGTGTGTCTTTCTTTTTTTTTTATAGAGGAGGTAAAATACATTTACGTATGCCAGGACTTGGTGTTGGTGCCAGGACTAGGTGTTGGTGCCTGGGTATGTCGGACTCAGAAGTCAATATTATTTTGCAACAATACCGACTAAACATCCTCCTCTCTCCTTTCCCCATAGATGTTACCGAGTGGT